>NW_006399907.1:2851067-2874710 GCF_000299155.1 Elephantulus edwardii | reverse complement strand
ACCAAGCATGATGTCCCTCTCCAAGGACCTGTCTCTCCTTACAACATGTCCAAAGTATGTTATACGGAGCCTCAGAATCGGGATAAAAAAATATTGATACTTAAAATTGCTGTCAGGTGCCATCAAGTTGACTACAACTCACAGAGTAGTCTATGAACTATGACGACAGATTGGCACTCTACCCTCTCCTGTGCCATCCTAACAACCTTGAGCTCACCGTTACAGTCACTAGAATATGCAAAAGAATTTACCAGGCAGGTGGGGACAAAAGGTATAGAAGATTAAAAACGAAAAGCCAGTTACAATTTGAAGGACAAATTGAGGCTAACAAATCACGTAGGTTCAAGAAAACATTCATTTCCAACAAGTTGGAGAAATAATCTTTATGTCAAAAGATCTTAATAACTTCTTTACAAAAATTTTAAAAATTATATACTGGAATACTATTCCTGAGCCAATGCTAAACTGGCTAAAAAAAAATTGTACAGAACATTGTGTTTGTGTGTGTATATATACATATTCACACACACAAACATTAATTACTTTTATTCAACAACTCCGTAAAGAGTGCTTCCCATGTGCTAGATACTTATCTAGTTGCTTGGGGACATGGCAATAAACAAAACCACTGCCTAGAAACCCTAAATAAATAAACAAGTGAAAATATATAATTACATATAATAACAGACAGTGATGATAGCATGAAGAAAATAAGGCAGGGCAAAAAAATGGGGCAAGAAAGGAAGTGGGTTTTTTTTTTAAATTTTTATTTTATATTGGTTTGCTTACAAAGTTTGTATATATTGTATATCACTTTCATTTTCAATATGTTTCATGCAATTATTCCCATTCATTATACTTTATAAAATTAATCATCATTGAATTATGCCCACCAATACCCCGTCTTTTCAGATTCCTGCCAGACCATTCCCATTTCCTTTACCTCTCCCTCCAACCACCAAATTATGCAACCCTATGATTTTCCCTCCTCCCCATACTCACTCCTCTGTTCCCACCCTCCCCAGGCCTTGGATCCTCACGTGTTTTACTAGTTTCTATTTCTACAATAATGGTTTTATGCAGTATTTGTTCTTATGAAACTGAGTTTGTTAACTCAGTATAATCTCTCTCCAGTCCCTCTCACTCCAAGTCATGTAGTAATTTTCAAAATCACTACTTCTGAGTGCTGAATAGTATTCCATTGTGTAAACGTACTACAATTTCTCAATCCACTCAACTGGACATTTGGGCTGTTTCTATGTTCTTGTGATGGTGAATAAAGCTTCTAGGAACACTGGTATACAAATCTCCATTTGTGTCTCAGTTTTCATTTTCTCCAGGTCCTAGAAGGGACATAGGTGGGTCATATGGAATTTCTACGTTCAGCATTTTTGAGGAAACATCAAACTGCCTCAAATGAAGAATTCTCGACTTTCATATGGGAGACCCGAGTTTAATTCTTGGCCAGTTCACCTCATGCTCAGCCACCACTCATTTGCCTATGATGTTCATCAAGCTTCAGTGGAGCTTTCAGATTAAGCCAGACTAGGAAGAAAGGCTTGGCGATTTGCGTCAGAAACTCAGTCAGTGGAAATCCCATGGAGCACAAAGATCTGGCCTGGGACTGATCATCTGGATGCTGCAAAACCATGTACCTTCACCACAACAAGATAAAGGTAAATAATCCAGTAGAAAAATGGTCACAGGATATAAGCAGACACTTCACCGAACAAAAAATTCAGATGGCTAACAAACACATGAAGAAATGTTCAAAATCCCTAGCTCTAAGAGAGATGCGAATTAAAACAACTATGAGATATCACCTCACCCCAGTCAGAATAGCAAAATTTAACAGAACAGCAAGCAACAAATGGCTGGTGAGGTTGTGGAGAAACTGGAACCCTTATTCACTGTTGGTGGGAGTGTAAAATAGTGCAACCACTGTGGAAGGCAGTATGGTGCTTTCTCAAAAAGTTGAAAATAGAGATACTATTTGATCCAGCAATTCCATTACTGGGAATATATCCCAAAGAGACCATAACTGACATCCAAGCAGATGTATGCACACCCATGTTTATAGCTGCTTTGTTCACAATAGTGGGGAGTTGAAGACAACCCGGGTGCCCATCAACAAACGAATAGATAGAGAAGCTGTGGCATAGTCACACGATGGAATACTACTCTGAATTGAAAAACAAGGGAACTCATGCCATATTATTCAAAATGGGTGACCCTGGAGGACATTATGCGGAGTGAAGTATGTCAGTCACAAAAGGACAAATACTGCATGGTGCCACTGTTGTAAAACAGGACTGACCTTGGGTTTGGGGAGAGACTGAGAAAGATGGGTTCAATAATGTATACTGCATTGAAACAGATGAGGGAGAGAACTGTTTAAAAGGGATATGTGATTAGGTATTTTGTCATAATGGGAGTCCAGAACGAAGGCTGCATGGTGGAGTGGCCCTGGGGGGTGGGATTGTAAAACAATGAAAGAATTTTTCTTTTACTTTTCCAAGAGGGTAGTGTACTAGGGGGAGGGTTGGGAGGGGAGGAAATTGCAACAATGAATGAATGGAAATTCAAAGTTTCTGTAAATTTTTACTGAAATAATAATAAATGTAAATTAAAAAAAAAACCCATATACCTTCATTTGAGGCCACCATGAAGGAAAAGAGAGCTCAGAGAGCCTTTTTTAATTCACATACCAAGAGAGCAAAGTTACTCTTTTATATAAGGCAGCCATATGACATCAGGTGATGAGCTCTGGGGCAAGAATGCACTTGGAGAACAGAAAAACAGTTCCTTGAGGCTAGAACAATACAAGAATGGTGAGGAGAAACAGGACAAGAAGGCAGAAAGGCTGGAGGCAAATGGTGATACAAGATTTAGTTTAGAAGACTATAAAAGTTACTTTTAAGAAAAAGTTACTTTAAAACACTTTGGATTTTATTTTATTCTAAAGAAAATAAGAAGTCATCAGAGTGGTTTACACAGAAGAGTGGCATATTTCATCCATAAAAACTCAGCTAATTACATTTTTTAAATGTCATAGAAGAATCCTCATCAAAAGAGTGTAAATGATGAACAAAACTTCACATTCTCATAGACTCCAGACTTCTTGGAGCCATAAGTTACACAAAGTTCTAAAACTAGCCCTAAGAGAATCTTTAAAAGTTAAATCACAAAGAGCCCCTAAAGTCTTCTTAAAATCAAATGCTAAAAATAAATAAATAAATAATCAAATAGTAGAAGAATGTCTGCCTTGAGTACTAGGTTTGTGGGCTTTTTGCTCTCTTTTTCTTTTTCTAAAGTACTATACTCTTTTTTAAATAATTTTTTTAATTATTAGTTTCAATGAAAATTTACAGACTTTGGATTTCCATTCATTCATTGTTACATTTTTCTCCCTGCCCATCCCTCCCCCCCAGTACACTCCCCTCTTGGAAAAGTAAAAGAAAAATTCTTTCATTGTTTTACAATCCCTCCCCCAAGGCCCACTCCACTACACAGCCTTTGCTCTGGACTCCCATCATGACAAAGTACTATACTCTTAAGCACTATCAGTACTGCAACAAATTGGCAACAACATGAAAGCATAAATAATTGCTTTTTTCATGGAGTCAGAACCAAGTTATAGGTGACCCTGCAGTGGATTTTCATAGACTGTAAATCGCACAGGAGGAGATGACCCATCTTTCTCCCAGGGAGCAGCTGGTGGATTTAAAGCACCTGCCTTTGGCTTGGCAACACAACTCTTTATTACAAGGCCGCCAGAGCTCCCTGAAAAATTAACACGGTTTTATGTTGTTGTTATATACCATCGAGTCAAAATCAACTCACAGCTGATCCTCCAGCTGCTTTCAGAAGCTGTGAATCACACAGGAGGAAACTACCCATCATTCTTCCAAGGAGCAGCTGGTGGACTCAAAATGTGTGCCTTTGTGACAGCAGTGAAAATCCTTACCATTAAGCCACTAGAGCTTAAACAGAAACCTTTAAAAACCAAAACTCACTTCAATAGAGTAGATTCTCACTCAGAGTAATGCTATAGGGCAGAGGAGAACTGCTACACAGGGATTTTGATTTTGAGGTTTGGGACCTTCATGGAAACAGACTGCCAATCACTCTCCCTCAAAGCAGCCAGTGGGCTTGAGACACCGATCTTCTGGTTTGTAGGTGAGCTTAACCACTACAGCACCTATAAAGGAGCACCAGAGAGTAACAAATTTATGTTGATGCAGGAAGAAACAACTCAGAAAAGTGGAGGGAAATCATCACACAACTAGAAGAAAGTAATCAGTGTCATTAACTGATACATGTACAAATTGATAAAATGGTGTCTGTTTGCTGTGTATATTCTGTGTAGATCCAGTAACAAAAGTATATATGAAAAACAAAGACCTGAAGTTGAAATTGTAAAATCTAACAAGAATCATTGTTGTTGTGGTTAGGTGCTGTCGAGTTGCGAGCGACTCATAGTGACCCTGTGAACAAAAGATCTGAACCCTATTCTATCTTGCGCCATCCTTATAATTCCTGACACACAAGAGCCCACTGCAGCAATCACCGAGTCAATCTATCTGGTTAAGGATCTTCCGCTCCTTCACCGACCCTCCAGCCTTCCCAATATAATGTTCTTCTCCAAGGAATAGCCCCTCTTAGCAAGACGCCTGAAGTATGTGAGGCGAAACCTCATCATTCTTGCCTCCAAAGAGCACTCTAGCTGCACCATCTCCAAGACTTTTCTATTTGTTCTCTTGGCCGTCCATGGAAGGTTCAGCGCTCTTCTCCAACACCACAGTTCAAAGACCAATTCTTTTTCTGTCATCCTTATTCATTGTCCAGCTTTCAAATGCATAGCAAGTGACTGGAAATCTGAATTGGAGCCTGAATCAGACTCACCTTAGTCATCAAACTGACACCTTTACTTCTCAATAATTTGGAAAGGTCCTTAACTACAGATTATCCTAGTGCAATGTATCTCCTTATGTCCTGAATGCTGGTACCAATGGTGTTAATTGTGGATCCAAGCAAGAGGAAGCTGATGAAGTTTCAATTTCCTCTCCATCCAACATGATGCAGCCTATTGGTCCAGTGGTAAGAATCTTTGTTTTCTTGACATTGAGATGCTATCCATAATGAATGCTGCATTCCTTGATCTTCTGTAACAAATGCTTCAAGTCCTCCTCTCTTTCAGCAAGCAAGGTTGTGTCATCTGCACAACACAGGTTATTGATGAGTCTCCCTCCAATCCTTATGTCACATTTCTTTCATAGAGTCCAGCTTCTCGGATAATTTGTTCAGCATATAGATTGCATGTTTACTTTAGTTTAAACTTATCTATGATCAAAAAAAACTGTGGTGCATTAATTTAATTTTCAAATGCACAAAAGGGAACCTCAAAATGACTTTGAAAAGCAGGATGGTGAGGCTCATGGTGGTTTACATGACGGTTGGATTAGCATGCTAGTTCTGTGACTCTTCAAGGTGCTCAATCCCTTTCAACCTCAATTTTAATAAATTCAATGCTGTCAAGTCAGAACCAACTCATAACGGACCTTCCAGAAGGCTTTCCAAGACTATAAATTCCAGGGGAAGAGACTGCCTATCTTTCTCCCTCTGAGCACCAGAGAGATGCCACCTTTGAATTTGTGAACTCCTTGTGGACTACACTAATGCCCTCCTCATGCTACTGTTTTGATGGAGATCAAGCACTCACATACCACAAGGCTCCTCGTAAGAGCTCCAAAAGTAGTCGTACTAGCACCGATCTAGCCAGGTTTGCTTAAAAGGCCAATTAAAATCGATTAGTAATTTGTAGTGTGTATTGGCAATCCCTCAAGGAGATGGATTGACAAAGTGAAAGCAACAATGAGTTTTAGCTCCACAGTGATTGTGAGGATGGTGAAGGAATGGCCAAGGTTTCCATCTATTGTACACAGAGTCGCTAAGGGTCAGAACCAACCAGACATCACCTAATCACTCTCTTCCTGTGCCCTCTCTGCAAATCTCCCTCAAGATTATAGCAGTCCAATCTCACCAAACCACCAATTTCAAACTGACAGAAGGCATGAGGTCTTACTGCAAAGGACAGTAAATCCAAATCAACAAAACAAGTACATTTATTTCACATTTCATTAAATCCAGAGATTTTGTGAACTCTTCTTTCCTCAGGCAAATCTATAATTTTTAATATCTCTTAAGCTTTTCACTCAAGATCTAAGACATCTAATTATTTGGATTTCAAATGTAAAATTAGTCACTGGTATTTGACAATAAAAGGAAAGCCTTTGCTTTCCACACATTAAAAACAGAAACAGTGAATTTGACACAAGGATAAAATGTCTGGGGATCAGTTTTGAAAGCATTTGAAATCAATGTTTATCTAGCAACTCAAATTTTCTCAATAGATGAATATTACATAGACTTTGTTACCAAGGAAAATTTCAGTCACTTGCATTCAACATTCTAGTTTAAAAGGCAATTATGGTGCTTTGTTTTCTGAGGGGGAGGAATAAACAACTTTATCATCTCCTCATCTTTGTGTCCTCTTTAGAGAATGTCAACATAGCCCAATTACACTGATTTTTTCACGTAGGGGAAATAGCAGGGTTTGTTCCGCACTGGTGCTGTGTATGTGCACAGAAATTTCACCATTTAATTTTCATGTCTGGATGGAGAGGAGCTTGTAATTATGCCATGAGGTATAACTATAATTAGGTTCTCAAATACCATAGGTATCCCTATGCTACAATTGTAAAATAATAAAGAGTTCGGGTACTGTGTTAGTGCTGTGAGCACTATCTCCCCCCTTGAACCATAACCACCACATTCTTAAAACCTCAGCAAGCATGGGGCGGGGGGGGGGGAATCCTACCATTGACAAAAAAGAAGGAGCCAGTTTAAAACTATCAATTGTCACTGGTATTTAACATCATGAGAATTTCAAATGGATATGAGTTATATCCAGAAAAACTAGGTTAATGGCTAAGAAAATATAAATTTATATTCTTTTATTACCTCTGGAGATGCTTGTAATACTTTTCACAACATTCTAATTGGACTGTTCAGTACCATACTCACATGCTCCTCTATACTTTTATCTTGCAGAAGAAGACACGTAAATACAAATTATAGATAGGTCTTATTCAAGTTGAAGCAACATGTTTGTCTTTGGGAAGAGTTATATGGAGTTGCATATAAACACAAAAAATATCTTTTCCCCAACAAAAAAAGTGAAATATCTTTAATTAATACATATCCTTAATGATATATATTATTCTTTGCATGACCTCCGCCCTACACACATACACATCGTCTTCTATAATGTTTCCTCCTACTGTAGAAAGAGGGAAAGGAGAATCCAAAATTTAAACACTCTCAATGCTTAGTTATACGCTCTAAACAGTCTGAATAGTCATTTTAATTTATCAAGTTCCAAAAAAAACCCGACTCACAGTTGATCTTCCACTGGGAAGACTTTATGGGGGAGGAAAAAAGGTCTGAGAAACAGATTATGTGAACATGTTAATAAATCATTTGTAAAATGCCTAATATTATTTCAAAATATTTTAAGAGTCAACTTCTACTCAAACACATCTACTTCATTACTAAAATCCATATGAACCACAGACTCACTTTATATATTCAAAATAGTCAAAGTCATATAGCGCGCTCTAATAGTATGCTAAATTGACACTAATAACAAAGGAAGAGATTTCTGTGATTTGAGTGAAAGTTTACAAAACAAATCATTTTCTATTCAACCATTTGTGTACAACTGGTTTTATAACATTAATTACAATATCCATAATGTAATTATACTATTTCCACTCCCTCCTTTTAATTTCCATTTCCATTAATCCTTTTCTCATACCCCTTTCTGTTTTGAGAGCTTTACCTTTGGGCAAATGTTACCATTTTGACCACATCTGGTTATTCTAAGGAGTGTCTCTTTGGTATTACTTGTCATTTTATAGGCATGTCTATTCTTTAGATGAAAATTGAGTGATGGTAAGTTTTGTTCCAAGTTAGAAAAGTGGCAAAGGGCCATAGTCTCAGTAGTTCCCATCCTTTATTGGACCAGTCTAAACCTGGTCTTTTTTTATGTTTTTAAATTTTGCTTCATTTCTCCTTCCACTCTATCCAGGATCTTCTACTGTGATCTCTTGCAGAATGGTCAGCAGGGGTAGCCAAGTACCACTGTAGTTCGTCTGGTCTCAGAGCTGTGGAAACTGGAGTCTGACTGGTCCTTTAGGTGTCTTTCGGATTAATTGCTTCTAAACATTTTTCCTTCTCTTTCCTCTTCTCTGTTCTGGACAGAGAGAGATGCATAGTTATATCAGAGATGGCTGCTCATGAACTTTTAGGACCCAAGAGAACGGATCAAAGAATGATGGGGAACACTGTCATTGTAGCCTGCCTCATGCCCAATGACCTCGATGTCTCTCAAGACTATGGGCTCAATGCCTAAAAAGGATCTCTTGTATTTAAAAATCACTCTCAGCTTTCAGTATTACCATAGAACAAATAAAATCAGACAATCTATTTAGAAATTTATAGAGGGGGAGGGAATTATCTTCCGTCTAAATACAAAGCCAAACTTAAGCACCCCAAGTACTTAACTATTGTGTCATCAAGGAACCTTACTAATTTATCAGCCTTGAACAATTGCAAGAAGTAACAACTCAGAAATCTGAAGCTGGAAGGTTAGATGGTAAATTAGCAATTCCAATAGCAACTCTTCCAACTAGCTTCCCTATGGTCAATGTTAGGGCCGTGTTCCCCTAAATGTGGCACTTACTAAGTACCCATAAACCTCTAAGAAGCATAAGTTAAACCCAGAGTGTAAGACAGTAAGGCACAAAGGAAGTTTTCTCTTCCCTCAGCACACAATAGCAATCTTAATGTACATGACATTCAATTCCTGGGAGAAAGACAATTAATTCCTATAAACTCAACATCTTATCAAATCTCTCGCAAAATCTACATTATAGTAATGAAAACTAACCCCACAGCTATTCTTAGCTTTCAATTGGTAATATCCCATAACAAGTTTTCATTCTATAACAAACACTATCATTGGCAAAAAATGGAAATATTGTTACAGATTCAATGCACAAGTTCTTTTTTTAACAATATGGACCACATGCATTTAACATACAGAAGTACAAGTTACCATCTTTGCTACTCCTGGCAGACTATGAGAAATTTGGATTCAAAGCAGCCCTATAGGGCAGAGAAGTGACTCATACAATTCCCTAAGCTAAGAAGACAAAGATTCTCACCACTGGACCAATTGGCAGCATCAGGATGGATGGTGAAGAGATTGAGATTGTACACAGCTTTAGTTTGCTTGGCTCCACAGTCAACAGTCTTGGCACCAGCAGCCAGGAAATTAAAAGGCGCATTGCAATGGGAAAGTCTGCTGTTAGGGACCTCTCCAAAGTACTGAAAAGCAATGGTGTCTCTCTGGAGACTAAGGTGCATCTGATACAGGCCATGGTCTTCACAATCACTTGCTATGCATCAGAGAGTTGGACAATGACCAGGGAGGACAGAAGGAGAATTGATGCCTTTGAGATGTGGTGCTGGAGAAGAGTATTGAGAATACCATGGACTGCTAGGAAAACAGATTTGTCCTGGAAAGGGTTAAACCAGGTGGTTCCTTGGAGGCAAGGATTCTGAGGCTCCATCTAACATACTTTGGACATGTTGTGAGGAGAGACCGGTCCTTAGAGAGGGACATCATGCTTGGGAAGGTGGAGGGACGGCGCAGGAGAGGAAGGCCCTCTATGAGGTGGACTGATTCAGTGACTGGGATAATTGGGATGGGAGTGTCAGGAGACAGTGCGATTGGCACAGGACAGAGCGGAGTTTAGGGCTGTTGTACATAGGGTCGCTATGAGTCACAGGTGACTCGACGGCACATAACAACAAACAACAACTAGGGTAATGGGGGTGGGTGTGTCAGTCAGTGAGACTGGCTCAGGACAGAGCTGGCTTCAGAGCTGTTATACAGAGGGTCACTATGAGTCGCAGGTGACTCGATGGCACATAACAACAACAACAACATAATCTTTATAGGAGCAGATCACAAGGTCTTTTCTGTCACAAACAGTGTTGTTGGTGGGTTAGAATAACAGACTTATTGATTAACAGCCAAGTACTTTTTATAGGAAATTGTACTGGTCATTTACTATGTCAATAATCTTAAATTTAGGAATGAAGGAAATCAGAATACCATGCTGAACCTGTAGTTACCTGGCCAACTGACTAGAAGAGATCTGTATTTATTCCCATTCCAAAAAAAGGTAACTTGACAGAGTGTGGAAATTATCAAACAATATTACTAATAACACCCACAAGCAAAATCCTGCTGAAGATTATCCAAAATGACTGAAACAGTACATTGACAGAGAACAGTCACAAATGCAAGCTGGGTTTAGAAAAGACCATGGCACTGGGGATATCATAGCCAATATCAGATGGATTTTGGCTGAAAGCGGAGTACCAGATATTTCATTGACTATATGACTGTGCAGATCACAACAAACTTTAGCTAATCTTGAGGAAAATGGGAATCCCCGAACACTAGATTGTGCTTATGCAAAACCTATACTTGGACCAGGAAGCAGACCTCAGAACAGAGCAGGGAAACACTGCATGATTCAAACTCAGGAAAAAAACATGTCAGAGATGCATCCTGTTCTCCATATCTTTTCAATCTATATGTAGAACAGATCATTCAAGAGGCTAGACTTTATAAGGAGGAATGTGGCATCAGGATTGGGAGAAGACTCATCAACAACCTTCATTATGCAAATGATACAACCTTGCTTGCTGAAACTAAGGAGGACCTGAAACATTTGCTAAAGAAGGTCAAGGAGTGCAGTCTCCAATATGGATTAAAGCTCAACATCAAGAAAATACAGATTCTCACCAACTGGCAACACCATGATAGATATTGAGTTTGTTGATAATTTCAGCTTGCTTGTTTCCACAATCAACACTCTTGACACCAGCAGTAAAGAAATCAAAAGAAGAATTACATTAGGTAAACTTGCTCTTAGTGATCTCGACAGAGTGCTGAAGAGCAACAATGTCAGTCTAGAGACTAAGGTGCAACTGATCCTGGTCATGGTCTTAGCAATTACTTGCTATGCATCAGAGAGCTGGACAATGATTAAGGATGATAGAAGAATAATCCATGCCTTTGAATTGTGGTGCTAGAGAAAAGTATTCAACATACAATGGACTTCCAAGAGAACAAACAGATCTGTCCTAGAGAAGGTAAAACCAAGCTGCTCATTGGAGGGAAGACTGTTCAAGCTCCATCTCACATACTTTGGACATGTGGGCAGTAGGGTCCAGTCCTTGGAAAAGGACATCATGCTTAGAAGGTTGGAGGGACAACATAGAAGAGTAAGACCATGGATGAGATGGACTGACACAGTAATCAGGGTTATGGGGGCAGGTTTGTCAGAGATGGTGATATTGCCTTAAGACAGGACAAAGTCCAGAGCTATTGTGCATAGTGTCGCTATGAGTCATAGTCAACTTGACAGCACATAACAACAACATGGATAACACGAATGATGGTGAGATCACTCAAAACCCTCAATTTATTATTCCAAGAAAAGACTTTACTTCCAAAATCAAGAGGTATACTCGGGAAGAAGCTTTATTTGGCAGGTTAATTGCTAACTCCAAAATACTTTGCAATGATGATAAAATTCAACTCAACTGCATGATTTAAGATCTAAGCATTGCATCTAACTTTAAGATGGGGGCACATAAATATCTGCATCCTTTTTATTCAATGCACAGCTTCTTTCAACAGTAAGATTATGATTTAATATATTCATGTCTCTGAAACATGATACCTAACTAGCTTCAAAGAATAATGGATTTACCAAAAGGACCAAGGAAAAACCCAGGAGTTTGTTTTGACAAAATTTGAGTCAGTGAAAATACAAGATGGTTAATAGGCAAAAGGTTTTCAATGTGGATCATTTGAGTCTGCAGTGCTCTATGTATCATGGTCAAGCAGTTTTTACTTCTTAGAGGAAGAGGGAGAGTTGGAAGAGGGGAAAAAATATCTCTCTCTTGCCTTTAATCATGATTTATTATTTCCTCCAGAGAAAACCACAGTTTCTGCCAATAGAGAAAAGCACGGCTTAGCTTTCATATCAGGAGAAAATTGTAGCAACCTTTTTTTATCTATGCATATAATAACCACTGTTATTTGGCCCACTCAAGTAAAAAATGGAGCCAAATAAGGGATCTATAATTCTAGCAGGAGCTACAGAAAACAAGGAACAAGAAGAGCCACATTTAGAGATATTTCAAAGGCTCTTACAGCTCTCATCAAAAACAAGCAGTAACTGTACTTTCTATGACCTGTGCCAGAGGGAAACAACATTTCTTCCCCTCCATTCTGTTTCTCTGGGAAAAAAATTAAAGATAACTTGGAGGCAAATAGATGCTTAGACACCAATGTTTATTGGAGCGCTATTTACAATAGCCAAAAGGTAGAAAGAACCTCAATGTTCAGCAACAGATGAACGGATAAGGGTGATGTAACAGAATACTATCCAACCATAAAAAGAAGTCCTGATAAATGCTACAAGATGGATGAACCTTGAAAGCACTTTACTCAGTGAAATGCTGTTCACAAGGATAGCTGTTGTTGTTGTTATGTGCTGTCGAGTCGTTTCCGACTCATTCCACTTATATATCTAGACTAGGTAAGTAGAGAGACCTACGTTTATTAGTTGTCACAGGGCAGGCAGGAGGGGGAGAGGTGGAATCAGTGCATGGGGGCACTGAGTTTCTATTAAGTAATAGGAAAAAATTTAGAAACAAATGATTAACCTACTCAAAGTCAATTAATTGTATATGGAAAAAATGTTGAAATGACAATGTTTTGTTACCAATTTTTCTTTTTCTTTAAACCACAATTAAAAAAGAACTGAAGAGACCTGGTTACTTCACAAAGTCCTAGAACTTCATTGGTGAATCAGACATGAGCCAAGACCTAGGTTCAAATGTTCAAAGCCTAAGTATTTTCAGAAGCAACTCAACAAATTCCACCACTAATGGAGACACCAAAAGGCTCCCATTGGGGTTACAGGAAGAGCCTCCCTTAACCCAAGTTGGACTGCACATCCCACCTCATCTCCAGCTGCCCTTTTTTTCTTTCGTTTTTTTAATGAGAGAGAGAGAGAGAGAGAGAGAGAGAGAGAGAGAGAGAGAGAGTGTGTGTGTGTGTGTGTGTGTGTGTGTGTGTGTGTGTACACCATCAAATCAGATTGACTGGTACAGGAGATTGTTCCTCCTTCTCCAGCAGAGCATCTGGTGGATTTGAACTGCACACCTCTGGGACTGCAGTGCAGTTTCTTGCCTCTAGGCCACCAGAGCTCGCTTCGAGCTGCCATTTTAAGGATCATCCTCAGGGATCAAAAAGGACAAGTCTATCTTGGAAACCAAGCGAATGGTTTTTAACTCTAACTTCTTAGGACATCCCAGATGCAGTTCCTCACAAGCCATTCCTAACTGGACACAATTTTCAGATCTCTCTGAAGTCATTACTGACTTCAGAGTCATTACTGTCTCAACACTCTAATCCTGGAAGCATTCCAACTTGGCAATGTTCCTCCTTAACACAGAGTATGGAGCTGAGCACAATATTCCAGATGCAGTGTCTCCCAACAAAAAGCACAAAGGGCCCATTATCTTCAGGAAACTGGACACTAACTTGAATTAATGCTTCTAGACGTGGCAATGGCGAGGTTCATTTTCCTAACCAGTTCATTTTCTTCAGCAGCAGCATCGCAATGCTGGCTAATGTTCAAATACAAACCCCCCTGTGAAGCTTTTGCCAAACCCAGTCAATGTCATTTTTTGTAGCTGATTTTTTTTTCAACATAAATCCACAAAATGACATGCAGCCTTGTTAATTAAAATCTTATCAGCTTCAGTTCACCGTGTCGGCTTGTGTGGATTATTTCCTGAATTCTGACTCTGTCATCAGTTGTCTCTCCCAGCTTTGTTTGAGCCACAATTTTGTGAGGCTTGTCTGCCCTGCAGAAATCCCAGTCACGGGTAAAAAAAAAATGCTGACTAAGAGCCCTGTGTGGTCAGTACTTCTGAAATCCAAATCATTTTCTCCTAACGCTTACCTTTTGACCAAAGGAAATGCAAAGTTTCCAAAAGCAATTACTTTAAATAGAACAAACGGCTTTGCTGGGCTGAGAAATCTGGCAGATGGCAACATGTAAGGAAGGAATAATTGGTTAATAACAGTTTTGTTGCAATGAGCTTGAATGCTCTCTTTCCCAGCTCAGATAGCACCATCCCAGCTATCTTAACTACACTGGGCTCCGCCTTATCTCTAGAACATAACAGGTGTCTTAACAGGAAGATCCCAGCTATCATCTGCAAGCTGGCAGTTTCAAGCCATTTACCATCATTTGTATCTAAGCACACAATGATCATCAAATGGGCATTGTTAGGCAGTAGCAAATTAAATTCTGTCGAAACACAAGCATTCCCACAAAATGCTTTTTTTTTCTACCCAGTTCAATTCTGTGAGGCGGTGGATTCATTGAAGGCACTAAGCAAGTTGCTTATAAATTGCTTCCCTAATCAATTTTCTTTTTAATCACATATATTATCCAGGCAACAGTCTAGTTATTCTGTTGGGAAGATCTGGAGAAGGGAGATAAAAGTAGGAATACATGAGATGTCTTTTAATCAACAAGCTCCCTCCCTTGCTCTACTGGAGATTTGCCCAAAATCACTGTAAGGAGTATGGAGAATTACTAGAGGGTCAAATCAAGTTTTATCAACGGGAATGACATGACTGATACTCCACACCCCACACCCCTCCTAGAGTTGTGTGTACTGATTTGCTGGGTAATAAAGTCCAAAGTGATCAATGAACTATGCCAGGGATTTGAGTTTTTTCCCTCTGAACATATGTCAACTCTGTTGACAAGAACTCCTTTCTATTCCATTCATTGGTCACCAATTACTCCTAGGAGGTTAATCCCAATAACAGGAAAGCTGCACAAGAGGAACTTATCAAATACCAGCGATCTTCCCAAGACATCATTTAACAGAGTAGTCCTTCCGCAGAGAAAGCTTTACTGGGCATTCTTGGTTTCTGCAGGATAATTCATGGAATCAGTTCTTACATGGTAGACTGGATGTTAGCTGGGCTGTCAAAGGAGGTCAGCCACTGACCAGTTAAGAACACAGTGGGAGCAACCCATCTATAAGAGGGCTGCGACAGAGACTGCGGAAGCACACTCCACGGCAGGACACAACCCGGCATTCACATAGCACTGTGAGCACAGTCCCCAACCCAGCTGGACCCATGATAACAGAGCCAGTATTGTTGAGGGCTCGCAGGAGAGATCAAATTTGTCAGTTACCAACTGAAGACGCTTCATTCTCTTCATATCATTCATTGTAAGCCTGAGTTCATCTTTATTTTCAGTCTTCTCCTTCTGCCAGCCAGAGCAGGGAACAGGATCCTGTCCCCAAGCATCTCAGTTCAGAGTCGTTAAAGAGCCTTGAGCCCTAAGAAAGAAGATCTTTCTCGCCCTAAAAAACAAAGACTTGAAATAATGTGGAAAATCTTACCTCTGGGACAGTGGGCTGAATGGT
Source organism: Elephantulus edwardii (assembly GCF_000299155.1). Lineage (NCBI taxonomy): Eukaryota > Metazoa > Chordata > Mammalia > Macroscelidea > Macroscelididae > Elephantulus > Elephantulus edwardii. Next base: position 2,859,032 of record NW_006399907.1, on the reverse strand, counting down.
TTGTACACTGGTTGTCTCCAATCTGCCCTCAGCCCCCCTTAAATGTTCTGCCACAGCTGGGCCTCTCTCAGAGCAGCCCAAACAGTTGTTCTTGGCTCCAGGCAGTCCTCCAATAAACTGACACACAGTATCCATGTTCCTGACTGAGGTTTGGAACTCGTCTAGACAATGGCTTTGGGATTGACTGTTAGGGATTACCACGACAAACAGGCAGCTTGACCCCAGAACCTAAAGCATTTCAAATCTCTTCATTAGCCATCAGTTTATGAGTTCTCCTCAAGTCAACTTCCACTCACAGCCATCCTGGTGTGCAGAGCAGATGTTCTGTGGGGTTTCCAGGCTGTGGCCTTTCAGAGGCAGATCACCAGGCCTTACTTCTGAGGCACTTCGGGGTAAGAACTTCCAATCTCCTAGGAAGTAGATCTTGTTAGCAGTAACTGCTCTATTCAAAATATGGAGAATAAAAATGTCCCTAATACCTTCCTTTCAAAACCCAGACTGCAGACAATTAAACTTAAAACTGCATCCATTTTAATTCATGGATATGAGAACTCAGCACCTGGAATTTATACAAGCACCGTGGTGAAATATCTTGGAACCAAAGCTGTGTTGGTGAGAACTGTTTGTGCCTAAAGAATTTTAAAGCCTGAGAGGAAGTTCATTGTTGTAGTTGTTGTTGACTGTCATTAAATCAAGCACGACTCATAGCAACCCTATGAATAGAAGGCCTGTAGCCCCTCTACAACTATCAACATTTATCAAAGTTACAGAAGTTTCCAGAGGCACGTCGTGGTTTAGGAAGTGGATGCCACTCCTGCTTCCAAACTTGAATCAATCGGCGAGCTCCACCAAACACTGCCCACGATGGGTAGCCATTATGGTGTATGGCACACCTATGGCCCAGTTGTTCCATTAAGGCATTTGAGACCCCAATGGCACAAGGTTCAGTGTCACAGCAGACCCAGATTACCTCAGCACAGCAAGCTGACCAGAGTGCTGTATGATTTAGAAGAATGTTCCTCCAAAATATAGTAACAAGGGATTAAAATATAATCCCTTGGGCCCAACTTTTAAATAGAAAGGCCCTCAAATCTAACTCTCTCATTTTAAAGATAAGGAAATGGGACATTAGCGGTTCCCAAGGCAGCAGATGCAGAGATGAGAGCAGTATGCTGCTCTGCATTCATGGATCCAAATACTTCAGGCTCTGTCATTGTCTTTCCCTTCCCCCTTCCCCCGGTTCTGTTGGGGTTTGGGTGTTTATCTGGGTTTTTTTTTAATTGGTTTATATACAATAATTCATACATATTGTGTCTCATTCACATAGTGTTTTATAAAATCTTTGACTTACATTGTATTTCATATAATCATTCATATACATTGTTCTTCATATTGGTAATTACTATTGATCTATACCTACTATTACCCCCACTGAATCTTTCCTACCCTTCCACCCCTCTTCTCTAGTGATTTCCACCTTTTCCCTTTTTCTGCCCCCATCCACTTTCCCCTTTTGGGCATTTACTAATATCTTATCCTATATACTAGTTATCCTTCTTTTTCTACAATAATGTAGTATTTGTCCTTAGGAGATGGAGTCAGTTCACTCAGCATACCCTCTCTAGACTCTCCCATATTATATAGTATTTCACAGAACTGTTGTTTCTTAGCGCTGCATTGTATTCCATTGTGTGAATGTACCACAGTTTCTCAATCCATTCATTTGTTAATGGGTATTTGAGCTGTTTCCATTTTCCTGCTATTGTGAATGATGCTGCTATCAACATGGGCATATATACTTCCATGTTTCAGTTTTCATTTCTTTGGTGTATACTTCTAGCATTGGAACAGCTGGGTCATATGAGGTTTCTACATCAAACATTGTGAGGAAATGCCAAACTGCCCTCCATAGTGGCTGTGCCATTTTACAATCCCACCAGCAGTGTTTGATAGTTCTAACCTTTCCACATCCTCTCCAACACTTATTGCTTGCTATCCTTTTAAACTTCGCTACTGCTACTGGGCTGAGATGGTTATCTCTGTTGTTTTTGTCTGTCAGCATCTTTTAATATTATCTGTGGACTCATTGACAGGAAATGTCCAGGATTATTTTTAAATGACAAAAACCACCAACAACAATGTGCTTTAATCTAATATATTACACTTTATTTCAAGATGGAAGAATGACTCATGATCATCAGACCCTTTAGAAACACATTTTAGAGAAAAACCATTAATTCCATAAAAGGAATCTGAGTAACATGAAAAAACAAACAACTGAGCTGATGCAAGACTCTGGTCAACCAGCATGTGGGGCAGGGCTGGATCAGCATGTGGGCAGGATAGGGCTCTCTGGGCCTTTGTGAAGGCAGGACAGTGTTAGAACTGTAGAAGATACGTGTCTTTCCTCTGCAGGTGACTTTAATTGCACAACAGCATCAAATGGTCCTTTTCTTACTGGGATTTTTTTAAAATTTCCACTCTTTCATGCTATTATCCTTCCAGTTCTCAGACAACTGTCAATTCACAGTGCTCTCTTAAAACCACCTCAACTGCTTTATGGAAAAGGAAATACTGTAAATTATAAAGTCAGCTCCTTCTAGCTAATGGCAGGTTAGAAAGATGGTGCACACAGAGGTCTGCATGGGAATCACTATGCTACTAAATATAGTAGTGGTTATGGATGGAAAGTCACACATTCCCAGCTCAGAGTCATGTCGTCCCCACTGAGAACCCCCCTTTAAGGCTGGCCCAGGAGCTCCTTGTTGAACTAAGCACCTCTCTGCTCAATAGCAAATGTCTACTCACTCTCTCTAGAAGTAAAAAGCCAGACCAAGGGCTTTTTTATGAGTTCAACTTTCATGTTGCAGAATTTCTTTTCAGTTTAGTTACGCAGTAGGAGTAAGGAGCTGCTCTGCCATCCCAAAGGCATGTGGTTTGAATCCACCAGCTGCTCCATGGGAACAGGATGGGCAATCTCCTCCCATGCAATTGAACTGTCTCTGACAGCACACTGGAAAGTCAGCTATGGGAAGGTTCCGAAAGGATGGCACTCAACAGCTAGTTAAATAGCTCTGGGAAAAGTCCTCTAGATGTTAATTATTTGAAAATGGGAAGAGTACCTATCTTAGTCTCTATATTTACCAAAAAAAGAAAGATTGTAACAAAGCTCACATTTTAAGAAATTTTAAGAACTCAAATGCATAAAAGAACTGACACAGAGTTGCAGACACCAGCTATTATTATTATTACTGCCACCCTTTTAAATCCTACACACATCAGTTGTCTGCTTATCTGTGCTTGTTTTATCTTCACCAGCTAGATAGCTAGCCCACCCTGATGTATATGACGGGAGAGGCAAAGAAGGAAACAAACAAACAAAAACCCAAAAACTAAACCAACCCAACTTCACAAGCTTTGAAACCAGACAGAAATTCAGCCAGGGCAAAATTCAGCCTCTGCCACTTACTATGTTTTATTAAGATTCATGCACACGCGCGCGCGCACACACACACACACACACCCATCCTTAAAACTGAACTGTTCAAGACAACTATGAGATACCATCTTAGCCCAGTACGAATAGCAAAATTCAACAGAGCAGCAAACAACAAATGCTGGAAAAGTTGTGGAGAAACTGGAATCTGTAGTCATTTTTGGTGGGAGTGTAAAATGGTGCAACCACTCTGGAAGGCAGTATGCTGCTTCCTCAAAGCATATAAACAACGGTTCTCAACCTTGCCCTGTTCTTTGCCATCCTCATCTTCTCTGATATACTTGAGTCCATTATTGTAGTCACTGTGTCAATCCATCGTGTTGAGGATCTTCCTCTTTTTTGCTGGTATGCCACCTTTCCAACTTCAAACTTCACCTTGCAGCCTTCACCTGCATGTTGCTAGGAGAGGTTATTCACTGGGATAGGACATCATGGGAGATGGAGGGAAGGTGGAGGGACAGTGAAAGAGAGGAAGACCTCGACCAGCAGGACTAACAGTGACTGTGGCAGCACAGATCTTTACCACTAGGCCACCAAAGCTTCCCCTTCTTGGTAGTGTAATGTGCAACTTACAGGGTTCTAATCAGTCAGTGGTTTGAATCTCCCAGTTAATCCTTGAGAGAAAGATGGGCAGTCTCCTTCCATAAAGATCTATAGCCACAGAAACACAATGAAGGGTTGCTTGGAGCTAGAACAACTCAGTTAACAGTGGGGTTTTATATAACTTAATAAAGCAATCCATTCTCCATGGAAATGTAAAATATAGTGCCCAGACCACTTCTGTTCAGTTCCCATGGCTCCACACTGAGGCTGAACTAATTTTCAAAGTTTATATGGTGAGGCAGAAAGGAATATGAATTTCACTGCTTCAGTTACAACATCTGACATATACTAATCACAGTCACCTACTTTGACTATTGACTTCATTATGCTCTGCTAAACCCTTCACAATGACCTTATGAAATACTGCCTGTCTCATCCACATTCCCATTTTCTTGAAGTTCAGCGTATAAGTCACACACCAGTAAGTGGCAGATGTCTGCCAGCTTCCAAATCTCTTATACTTAAACCACAGTGTTCACCTCTGAGGGAGGTTATGCAACAACAGTTCCAAAGAAAATGAAGTCCTCCCACGCTTTGGGGTCTCACTTCAAACCAGGCACACAGCACTTTCTTTCCCTGGAGAGTGTGTTATTGCCTCCTACTCCAGGTGAATGGAGGCCAAGGGATGGGGGACTAGGCCAGTGGAAGGGTGGGGCGGTTCTGTATGGAGGGAGGAGAGCTTCACTGTCTTCCCAGGGCCAGTAGGGACGGCCTCTTTCCTGGGACAACTGCCAGCCCTACCAAGCAATGTTTCAGTTTGACCTTTTCCATTTCTCTAGTTCTGGATTTATAGCTCCACGCAATACCACAAAAATAATTTTTGGTTCTTCTTGATCCTCATAGTTTCGTTCCTCTTTTTTCTCCCCCCTGGTTCTTCAAATGTTTCTCTCATAGTAGTAGTATTTCTCTCTCTCTACAGCGCAGCACTTCCCGGCCGAGAAACTCGTTATTTACTCTTTGCAAACGTGAGTCACAATGAAAAGGTGTAGTTGGAGATTCCTCATCTGAATAGCACAGAAAGGTGATCTTTTCAATCCAGAAAGCTCTTGTGCAGCCGTGTTAGAAAGACAGAGATGGGAGAGAGCTGTGCACACAGTTGAGACTTTCCTTGGGCGGGGGGTGGGGTGGGGGGTGTTGGGGGTCATGAATCGAAATTGACTCAAATGGCAGTGGGTGTGGTTGGTTTATTTTTCTGGTGTTCATCTCTGTTAGAAGACGACTATAACTCACATTGCTTGACTGCGAGTTGCTCTAGGAGGCTACTCCAAGAACTCATTCAAGTTCCCACCTTTCTCCTCTCTCAGGACAAAGGAACAATGCACACACCTGCCAGTCTCATCGTCAGCCCTTCCTTTTCGGTACAGCAGTCACTGTACTAAATTAATTTTCTTTTCATCTCAGGAAACTCAGATGAGAGCATTTTCTTTCATGCCTTCTCCCAGTTCCAGACAATGCAATGAATTGCCTGGCAGAACGTGCACTTCACACACAATTACCAAATCATCACATCCCTCCAAAAGATGTGCACTTTGATGCACAACCTGTCACCATGGCAGCCTGAGACTGTTTAGTTCCTGAATAAGGAGCACTGACCTATTTACCTCTCCGCTGAACCCACAATAAACAGGTAATATCTTACATGACCTGACATTATGAGGCCTGAGCAGTAGACAAGATGTCCTGGGAAGTGAAGGCCACTGGTCAGAACACACGTTCTGTGACCTTTGTTCTGTGCCAGGACCAAACCACTGGGATTTCTCACCCCAGTCACTATAACACATTCAAACCACAGACCACAGGGGAGCAGGACTCCTTACCTCTTCCACTTACTACAGAGTGTCACTGCTGTCATATGCCAATGAGTCAGAAACAACCCATAGTTAACCCTCCAGCGCGTGGTCAGAAGCCTTCAATCGCACAGGAGGAGACGGTCCATTCTCTTCTGAGGAGCAACTGGCAGATTCGAACTGCACGTCCTTGGGATTGCAACATGGCTTTTTACCAGTAGGCCACCAGAGCTCCCTACTAGAGACTGGAAGGCAGGAAAATAGAGCTAACTTTTGCAGATATGACTTAATCTGTAGTTGGGAAAGAATTTATGTATGGCTTCGGCCTTGTTTACTCATCCCACTCACACCACAAGCCATGTCAAACAGTTTCAGACATTCAATGAGCCCAATTGGCTTTTGGAAATTCCAGAAAGCAGATTCAGCTCTTCAAATAATTCTAACTTACCCTTTGGCAATATAACTCCTAATCATTACTCTCCTTAAAATAGTTGCTATTGAACCTACCCTGACTCACAGTGACCTCTTGTACATCAGAGAACTGCGCTCCAGGCAGTTGTCAATGATGAGCTTTCAGAAGCAGATCACCAGGCCCTTCTCTGAGGCACTTCTGGGTGGACTCAAACCATCAATCTTTTGGTTAGCAGCCAAGTACATTAACCATTAGTACTGCCAATGTCCTCCCATTATCCTCCAAACCAAAACTGGTGCACTCGAGTAATTCTGATTCAAAGAGACCCTACAGGAAAAAGCAGAGATGCCAAATGAAGTTTTGAAGTTTGTAAACTTTATGAAAGCTGATGGCCACATCCTTCTCCCATGGAGCAGTTAATGGCTTCACAGTAAGGTACTTAAAACACTGTGCCACCAGAGCCCGTTCTATTATTCTTCACCATGCTGTCAGGGACCTCTCCAAAGTGCTGAAAAACAATGATGTCAGTCTAGAGACTAAAGTGTGCCTGATCCAGGCTATGGTCTTCACAATTATTTGTTATAAAGCAGAGAGCTAGACAAAGACTAAGGATGACAGAAAAATCAATGCCTTTGAGTTGTGCTGGACAAGAGTATTAAATATACCGTGGACTGCCCAGAAAACAAACAGGTCTGTCCTAGAAAGGGTGAAACCAACTTTTTCCTTGGAGGGAAGGATTTTGAAACTCCATATCACATACTTTGGCATATTGCCCAAGGGGACTTGTCCTTGGAGAAAGGCATCATGCTTGGAAGAGTGGAAGGACGGTGCAGGAGAGGAAGACACAGGATGAGATGGACTGACACAGTAACTGGAGTAATGAGGGTAGGTATGTCAGAGGCAGTAAGACTGGCTCAAGACAGAACAAGGTTCAGAGATATTGTGCACTGGGTTCTATGAATGGAAGTCAACTTGATGGCATATAACAACAACAAAATGCCCTACCAGTGTCTGAAAAGTCAACAGAGCTTAGAATCTCCTATGCTTGCGCTCCAACTCTGCAAGGTTGCCCTATGAAGTTCTGTGTTAGATAGTGTTTCATCCTAACTTTTGTGGCTAAGATCCATCAAGCACCACATTTTTGTACATTTTTAATACTTTAAATGCTTAGTACTCAACACATGGAGGATATCACACATTCACAGGTTAGCCATTTCACAAACATAAAAACTAAGACCCGCTAAAAAAGATTGCTGTTATTGTTAAATGCTGCTGAGTCAGAAATGACTGCTAGTGACACTCTAGCAGGTTTTCAAAGGCTGTACATCATGCAAAGGAAATTACCCATTTTTTTTCTTCCCCAGAGCAGCTGGTGGATTTGAACTGTTTGTCTTTGATTTAACAGTCCAAATCCTTACCCACAGCTGTTGTTGTATATTATGGAGTCGTCTGTGACTCTAGAATCCCTATGAACTGTGGGTCTAAACCTTATCCTCTCTTGTGTTTCTAGGCCACATAATCAGGTGGAAATAGTCACACATCTCACACACATCCAAGTGGTTTGTTGTGTTGTTGTTGTTATGTGCCGTCGAGTCGCCTGCGACTCATAGCGACCCTATGTACAACAGCCCTAAACTCCGCTCTGTCCTGTGCCAATCGCACTGTCT
>NW_006399907.1:2839589-2849152 GCF_000299155.1 Elephantulus edwardii | reverse complement strand
GATGGTTCTGAAATTCAGGTGGGATAGACTCAAGGTCATATTTTGGTTGCCTCGGATTTGGTTTAATTTTCCTCAGCTTTAGCTTGAATTTGCAAGTGGAGGTTTTGTAATTAATAAAGGCATTATGATCTCCTCCTACTTTGCTGTGGTTCCAAATTTTCTACCTTTACAGATAAACTTGCCTGAATCAGGAATTATGGATATCATCTATGACTTGTTTTTAAAGGGGCTCAATTACTTAAAGTTTGTGTAGAAGATTATGAAGCACCCACTAGACCTCCAGTTAGAGTCAGTGCACCTATCCTTTCAGGGATCAGATATCTCGGGCCAGATGCAGGGCACTGCCTGGCCCAAAGTTATGTCCCTAGAGAAGATGGCCAGGGGCCAATGACTGTCTGAGTTGGGGATACAAAGGTCTAGACCCCTTGCCTCAATTGGGAATAGCTAAGAACCCAACTGGAGCCATTCCAGTCCCCAAGGTCCTCACAGGCCCAGCTAAGGACTCCTCTACAGGCTTATTTGTGTCCAGCTTCTCCTCTGCCCAATCCTGCCATCTTCTCTTCCTCTCTCTACCTCCTGAGAGCTCACTCCTCAAATCACTCTGCATTCAACTACTGGGCTCAGAGTCAGCATCCAGACAGGCAGCAGCTATCTAGCCGTAGAGAGTTATCTTGTAAATCATACTGAGGAAGTTACAGACCACAGGGACATATTCTATCAGAGGTCCTAAGAGGAAAGATAGGCAATCTCCTCCCATGTGATTTTAAAGCCATGGAAACCCAAAGGAGGGTCAACTAGTAGCCAGTACCAACTAGACACAATGTAACAAGATGATGATGGGGACCCACAGTCTTCAAGCCACATGTTCACTGGGTTTAAAAATTGTTATAATCAACTCAGATCCCTTTCTGAATACCAACTCAACTCACTCAACAAGGACACAAGTTCAATAACTGACAGGAATCTAGCCAGTTCACTCATCAGGGAAATGAGACGTAGTAAGGTTAGGGAACTGGCATGTCACAACATTGAGTGGGTTTTCAAACTGACACCAAAACAAGGGGTGCCAGTCCTAAGGTTTTCAGCCATAACCGCCAGAGAATACCATGTCCCACACAGGATATACTTCTTTTACAACTCCAACTCCTAGCAAATCATCATTCTTAAACCACATGACAAGAACAATCCTACATGGAAATATGAAAATTAATCCTGAATACTTTACTCACTAGCATTCCAAACTGTAAGCAGCAGGAAACAATTCCTGGAGCTAAGCCCTTCTGGAGCACAATCTGCTACTCTACTCACCACAGCTCAGTGGTCTGCCCATCAGCAGTACCACAGAAGAAAGACCTGACTACTTGCTTCCACACAGTCTATCACCAAGAAAATCCATTGCAGCAGTTCTACTCTGTAACTTGTAGGGCCACTGTGAGACAGAATCCAATTTGCAGGCAACAGGTTGGGGGTATTTAATAGTATTTACTGTATCCTCAAAAAAGGCAAAGCCCCTGAGGGATTGCAGAAGGAACTCAGAGCTTTTACTACTACCCTGCCAAGGAAACTCTGAGAAATTACCTGGTGCTCATCTAGGAACGAGGTCAGTGTAGGGTATCAGGCACAGTTAGGGCTATCACAGGACAGGAACACAGAGGAAAAAAGTGGAGACTTGAGCCGTGTGCTCCCTTATATCAGATTTTACATCTGTTGTGTTGTTGAGTGCCATCGAGTAGACTAGACTCGCGATCTCAAATCGACAAACCACAGTGACCCTATGAACAACAGATTTGAACCTTGCCCCATCCTGTGCCATCCTCCCCATCCCTGATATGCGCAGGTCCACTTTTACAGCCACTCGGAGTGGCTTCTCCTAAGAGTATGCAGATACACATTTAAATTGAGATTGTTCACAGCTTCAGTTTGCTCGGCTCCACAGTCAACACTCTTGGCACCAGCAGTCAGGAAATCAAAAAGCGTATCGCGATGGGAAAGTCTGCTGTTAGGGACCTCTCTAAAGTACTCAAGAGCAACAGTGTCTCTCTGGAGACTAAGGTGCGCCTGATACAGGCCATGTTCTTTGCAATCGCTTGTTATGCATCAGAGAGTTGGACAACGACTAGAGAGGACAGAAGGAGAGTTGATGCCTTTGAGCTGTGGTGCTGGAGAAGAGTACTGAATGTACCATGGACTGCCAGGAAAACAAACAGATTCATCTTGGAGAGGATTAAACCAAGCTATTCCTTGGAGGCAAGGATTCTGGGGCTTTGTTTGACATACTTTGGACATGTTGCCAGGAGGGACGGGTCCTTGGAGAGGGACATCATGCTTGGGAGGGTGGAGGGACAGCGCAGGAGGGGAAGACCCTCTATGAGATGGATTGATTCGGTGACTGGGGTAATCGGGATGGTGTGTCAGAGGCAGTGTGGTTGGTGCAGGACAGAGCAGGGTTTAGGGATGTTGTGCATAGGGTCGCTATGAATCGCAAATGACTCGACAGCGCATAACAACAACAACAACCTTGTATAGAAAAAATTCACCTTAAAAATCCTAATTCCACTGTCATCAAGTCAATTTAGACTTAAATGACTCTCCAAGACAAAGCAGTGCTGTCTTGTAAGGTTTCCAGAGCTTTATGGAAGCAAACTGATAGAGCTTTCTCCTATGAAACAGTCAGCAGCCACGAGATTTAGTCACAGAGTCTCCAGGGCTCCTCCGTTCTCCTTTCATCTTACAAGAGATAAAAGGGGAGAGAAGTTTGAAGAGGGCCTCACTACCACTAAGAAAAAAGTACCAGGAGCGGGGAGCTCTGGTGGCCTAGTGGCAAGGAGCTGCAACTACAATTCCAGAGGCGAATGGTTCAAATCCACCAGATGCTCTGCCGGGGAAGGAGGGACAATCTCCTCCTGTACCAGTCAGATCTAATTTGACGGTACACACACACAAAAATAACTTAAAAAAAAAAAGTACCAGGAGCACACTGTTTGGACTTGGGGTTCCTGCACTGGAAACCTCCTAGGCTCAGGGGATGGTGGATGTCAAGACACATGGAAATTTCTAAGGAAGTCTAAGGCCACAGGTGCTGAATCTTCCCTTAGAGTCCGTGACCTGTGTGTTCGGTCAAGCCATCCACTTGTGGTATTTCTACCACTGCAGCCCTACATAATTAAAGACACTCTCCAGCTTCAATGAGTCTAAAACAGCCCAGACGTGTGTATGGATACCAACCAACTTCTGAAACCTACGCGACAAGAGGCAAAGAGGATCAAGTTCTAGGAAGTATCAGTGTGCAACATCCTTGAGTAATCAGGGAGAAAAACAAGAACAAAGTACTCAACAATCCCTTAAATTCAATCCAGTATAACCTGTGAAAGCCAGAATATGTCTAAGGTGGAATGCTCTTGTTGTTGTTATTAGGTGTCATCAAGTTGTAGGCAACTCACAGCGACTCTGTGAACGAAAGACCTGACACTTGTATAACTTTCATCCTCTCTCCAGATTCACAGAGTTTCTGGAGGCAAGCTATTTCAGAAGTGGATGCCACTCCTGCTTCCTAGCTTGTTTGAATCAGGGAGCTCCACCAAACACTGTCCACCATGGGTAACCAACCTAGAAGAATGTTTGACTAAAAACCATTAAAAACAGGCCTGAGGGCCACGGATTAGAGTCACCCACCTTTGGCTTGGTAGCATCACGTTCTGTCCACTAGGCCAACTGATCTCTCTATGCTGTTGTTGTGGAGTGCTATTAGAGAAGGAAAACTCGGATTTTTTTCACTAAGGGCAGAAAAGTGGTAAAACTGCAACCTGTCAAAGGCAGACAAGACTCAGAAAAGCAAGGCAGAATCATCAAGCATTGGCCCTCACTGGTTTCACTATAATTGGTCTGAAGAAAACCTTTTGAACTCTGCTCAATACCTTCTGCCTATTGTTATTTGAAGTTACGGGTAGGTTCTACCCTTGCCAAGTTGGCATTCCATGTTTACAACTCAAAAAATGTTTGTACTAAAGAGATCAGATGGGGACTTTCACATTTCCAGCAAGAAAGGCAAGCATTTCCTCTCAGGCTCAGGTAGACACATTCATTACAGCTTGTGGGAGTGCTAATGAGAGCTAATTGCCCTACTTACTCCATTAGCCAACCAGCCAGCAACAAGAAATGCCTGGTAAAACTTGCTGGGCTCTCATACGTACTGTACCGGCTTTGTTTGGTGCCAAAATGATTTGGCTGAAGCGATCAACACAGAGTTGCTCAACTGGATCATTATCTCAGGATCACAGACCAGATTCTCTCATCCTTTGTTTCCCGAAAATCAACAGTCAAGTCAGTAACAATTTTACTCTTCCACATTTAACCCACTCTCTTCACAATGGCTGCAGCCACCACCTCTGCCCACAGTTGTCCACTTTGGTGGTTTAGAAATCAAGCAGCAGACCTAGAACTTGGGCAAAAAAAATTTCCTACTCATATTAGAATGGAGTATGGCATTTTCCTATTTTCTGCACTCAAATTTGCAACAGTCATAAGATCTGATCAAACAAATTGGGTTTTGTTTGTTTTTTATCAGTTATCTATTTCTACAATGATGGCCTTATGCAGTATTCGTCCTTATGAGATTGAGTTAGTTCACTCAGCTTACTGCTCTCCAGTCTCTCCCAAGTTAGGTAGTAATTTTCAAAATGATCACTCTTGAGTGTTCAGTATGCCATCATGTGAATGTACCACAACTTCTCAATCCATTTGATTGTGACTGGACAACTGGGCTGTTTCCATATTCTTGAAATGGTGAATAACACTGCTAGAAACACTGGTGTACAATTCTCTGCCAAATAAATGATTTTTAAAGTTTCTGTTCTCCCTCCAGAGAAGTCTTGGCACAGTGGTTGGAACATTCAACCTCTAAGCAAAAGGTCAGCAATGAGAACTCGCCAAATGCTCCATGGCAGGAAGGATTTGATGGTCTGTTCCCATAAAGTTCACAGTCTAGGAAACCATATGATGCAGTTTCTGGCCCACAGGGCCACCATGACTCAGTCAACCCCACAGCAGCAGGTCTGGTTTGGTTTGGTTTCTACTTCCTAGTTCATCGAGTCATGCCTCAGGTCTTATAAGTCTTCCAGTGGCCATCCACTGAAGGAGACCCAGGAATCAGAGAAGGACATGGACTATAGGTCTGACTGCCTGCATGAACCACTACCTCCACCACCATGAGCACAGAAGAAGGTGATGTGATGGTGCCTGGCTACCACTCCTCAATGTTTTGATCAAGGACTCAAACTCAAACTCACTGCTGTCCAGTCGGAACTGACTCATAGCTGACTCTCTTGATGGAGGCTGTAAGTCACACAAGAAGATATTTCCCATCCTCCTCCCTCAGAGCACCAAGCAGATTCTAACTTTCAGAGGGACACTGCCTTTGGGTAACTCCCTACAGACTATACCACAAGAGCTCCCTAAAATGCACCCTCGTCACCTGGGTCCTACTCATGGAGCTGTGGCCGCAAAGTGAATCAGTCAGCAGGGAGTCATGCTGCTAACCCAACCAAAGGCCACGCTTCTCTGGTGATTCGAATCCACCAGAGTCTCCTAGGGAGAAAGACAGGTAACCACTTCCTCTGTGATTTACAGCCTTGGAAAACCCACTGGGGGGATCAGCTATGAGTCAGTTCTTACTCAGTAATGACTGAGTACATGAATAAGAAAGAAAGAGGGAGGGGGGAATGAAACAGAATTTCAAATTCTATAGAAGCCAGACTTACAAGACCCCACTGTATGACCATTATTCAAAAATATGCACCAATAACTGAAGGCAGAGAAGAGGAAATTGAGGATTTCTACCAATATTTGCAGTCCAAAATTGACTGAATAGGCACTCAAGATCCATTAGTAATTGTGAAAGGAATGTAAAAGTTGAAAACAGGGACCACGTGGAGGAGGGCCACTATGGCCTTCTACAGACCTCTGTTTATTGATAATTGAACAGTTAAACAGTTGATGACTGATCTTCAGTGAAGATCAAGGCTCAACAACAGGAATTCAAGGATTCCCAAGGAGGAATGGGTGAGTCCTGCAGCTCCCAGCCCCCTCATGCCAAGCCTGCACCGCACCGCCGCCACCGCAGCTCCATGAGGCTCCCACTGCCAGAACCCACGGATTCCCTCACCCAAGATGGATGGTAGGCACCGGGTCTCCCCGAGACTGGTGCAGTGGAGCTGCCACACTGCCGCAAGGTGGACTTGTTCTGGGGAGAATTCTTGGAGCCAAGATGGCGGCGGCGGGAGAAGCAGGCGGCCACCCACGGGAGACGCGCACCCCGCCGCCTGCAGGTTTGGGTTTCCTTGGACAGGCCAGAGAAGAAGATCACTGATACAATGGATTGTTGAAAGTCACTGTAAGCTGTCTACCTGATGACACTTAACAGTGGCAGCATGTCCAAGAGGACTGACATCCTAAATGCACCACATATTTTGATCTGTTGAACGCTTCTGCCAAAAGCTGTTTAGACCTGGGGTGAGTCTGTTCACAACTCTCAGGTTCCCTTTGCCATTTATAAAGGGGGAGGGCAGTGACACCTACTTCAAATTACAGTATGACCACTGAAGGGGGGGGGTAAAAGTGGCAGTGCTGGAATTGGGGACACTGTCCCCGGCCACATAGTCTTCGGTCAGGTGAGGGGTCCAGACCGGGGTGGGGGCAATTGGAGGGGGAGTGTACCAGCCAGCCCCTGGGGGGTGTTGCCCTGCTTGGGGCAGGCCATCTTCAGTCCCTGGCTCGGGGCGAGCCATCACGGCCCTCTACTCAGGGCGGGCCATCTTCGGCCCCCAGCTCGGGGCGAGCCGTCACGGCCCTCTGCTCAGGGTGGGCCATCTTCAGCCCCTGGCTCAGGGTGAGCCATCACAGCCCTCAGGGTGAGCTCCTCAGTTCTCAGGTTGTGCCATCTGACCCCTGGGCAGAAAAAAAATGCCTAGGGTATCCAGAGAATTTTATCTAGGCTACTTTCTGCCACCCTCCCCCCCAGTAAACCTGAAAGCAACACCCCCAAAACCCTTCTATTTGTAACTCACAAGTTTGTTCTCTCTAGGTTTGCTCCCTTTCCTATAGGTAACCTCAACACTGAGTTTTACTCCAGAATTGACCCTGAACCCAGTGCCAGTGACAAAAAGGAAATACAACTGACAACTAAGGAAGCAAAGAAGGATGGAGCCTCTGGGTTCAACCAGCCATCCCCACTGGACCCACCTGGGAAAATACTTTGCAATCCAGAGGGGAGCAAATGTCAGGAAAATATCTTCTAACAGAACAAGAAGGCAAGCAGCTTTAACCCAAGACCACCAGTAAGGTGATAAAGTGTCCTCCCTTTCCCCCTTCACATCAACACCCCTGTTCAGCATGAAGAAGCCAGAGAGTCTGCATCCAGTTCCCAAATCAATAAGACAGTTGGTTTAATCATCATTGGAATATGCTTACCATTCCCCTGTAGCATCTGGTCCCCACTGGATCCTTTTCATTTCCTCCATCTGCTCCCCCCACCAACCAAATTGTGCAGCTCTGCAACTGCACCCCTGCAATTTTCATCCCTGCCCATCCTCACCCTTCTGCCAACAACCCTCACCTCCCTGTACCCCCAATATGTTTTTCCCAATAAAATGAGAAAAGAGAAAAAAATTGAAAACAATACAGAAGAAATGGTAGTTGGAAAATACGGTCTTAGTGATAGAAAAGGCTAGACAATAAATGACTGAATTCTGTACATTCAATCATTTATTCATCGCAAATACTTTTTATAAAAAACAAAATGCAACCTTACACATGGACCTCACCTGATGTATGACAGAGGAATCAAATTGACTATATCTGTGGGGGAAAAAAAATCACTGGAGAAGCTCAAAATCAGTAGTCAAAACCAGGCCAAGTGCTGACTGTAGAACAGATCATCAATACTCACGTGCAAGTTCAATTTGAAGCTGAAAAAAATTATACAATCTCACAAGAACCAAAATATGACCTTGAAGGTATGTCACCTGAATTTAAGAATCATCTCCAGAAAAGGTTGGAGGCATTAAACATTAATGATTAAAGACCAGATAAATTGTAAGATGATATCAAAGATATAATCCATGAAGAGAGCAAAAGTTCTTATGAAGACAGAGGATGAAGAAAAGGCAAGAATGAATGATAGATGAGACTCTGAAAATTGCACTGAAGTATCAAGAAGTGTGGAGTCATCTTTCAATGACTTTTCTAGCCTTTGAATTTGACTCTGCCATGGGAACAGGCAAGAATATTCAAAAAAGACTGTGTTAGCCTATCCACAAAGGGACTGGCTAGTCTCACCAATCCACAAGGGCCTGGCTAGTTTCACCATTAAATTAAGTGGATACAGCAGCAAAAAGAAGAAACCTTACCATCAGGAAAAAAAGCAAGCAAAGAGGGTCTACAGAACCAACAGACATAGCAGCCACGGCAGAGAACCAGACTCAAAAACCTTGGGACTGCTACACCATTGGAACCAGAGCAAAGAGCCTTTGTTTAAGCTTGTGGGACAAATAGGGGTAGAAGGCTATAATTCACAGGACTGAGAACTTTATAACAAGGACTTAAAGCCATGAGGTTCAAGGCTGAGATGCCTGTGAGTACATTCTATATTCTGTTACTAACCTGGATTATAACCTTTTTACTTCTCCCAAACAATTCTGTGTGGCCTGTGAGTTATCATATTGAATTTTCGGACGCAATGTGTTGAGATGAGTAGAAAAAGGTACAGGGGAGGGGAATGTGTGACC
Organism: Elephantulus edwardii; assembly: GCF_000299155.1. Taxonomy (NCBI): domain Eukaryota; kingdom Metazoa; phylum Chordata; class Mammalia; order Macroscelidea; family Macroscelididae; genus Elephantulus; species Elephantulus edwardii. The sequence goes on along the minus strand of NW_006399907.1, from coordinate 2,840,372 downwards.
TCATTGGGAACTGGGTTTGCATTATTGTTGCTGTTGACAGGGTCAATTCCTCTTTGTGAAGTTGGTAAAAGTTAGATATGGCCGTCCCCATATAGCCTTTGTTCTTTTTACAAGAAACCAAAACAAAGGGGACTTATGTAGAAGCAGAAGAGATAAACAGAAGATTTCAAAGAACAACTCAAGAAGACAAGGCAAGGTATGATTACAAAACGTGCAAAGAATTGGAGCTGAAAAACTAAAAGGGAAGAGCTTGCTTGGCATTTCTCAAGTCTGAAAGAACTGAAAAACTAATTCAAGCCTCAAAACTGCAATACTGAGAGATGCTATGGGTAAAATAGTGAATGATCCAAGAAGCGTCAAAAATGTAAAAAGGAATATACAGAGTCACTGTACCAAAAAGAATTTGCTGACACTGGGAAATTTCTGAAAATATCACATGAACAATAGTCAACTTAACAAAGGAAGAAGTTCAAGCTATAGTGAAGGCATTGGCAAAAACAAGGTCGCACGAATTGATGAGATAACAACTGACACATTTCAACTAATTGATGCAGCCCTGGAAGTGTTCATCAGTTTATGCTAGAAAAATTTGAAGGACAGTTACATGGCTGATTAATTGAAAGAGATTCATTCCCAAGAAAGGTGATCCGACAGAAGGTGAAATTATCAAACAATATCATTAATATCCATGCAAGAAAAGTATTACTGAAGATCATTCAAAATTGACTAGAACACTCTACAACCCTCATTATAGAGTGGATTATATTTGGGGCTAGGGGGTGG
>NW_006399907.1:2806457-2839454 GCF_000299155.1 Elephantulus edwardii | reverse complement strand
AAAAAATTGACTAGAACAGTATATTGACTATTCTAGAAAAATGCCAGAAGTTTAAGCCAGGTTTAGACAAAGCTGTGGCAACAGGGACAGTACTGCTGATGTCAGACGGCTCTTGGTTGAAAGCAGAGAATATCAGAAGAATGTCTATTTGTGTTATATTGACTATGCAAAGGCATTTGACCATGTAATTGCTGAGTTCTTGCTCTTTCAGAGAGCTGTTTATGCTTTTCACCTAAAAACATAAGGCAAAATATGTTGTTGGGTTTGGTTTGGTTTTTGTTGTTGTTTTTAAAAAGTTTTCTTTTTAATAAATAATTCACAAAATACTGCTTAACATGATGCATCTAGAGGACATAATACCAATGAAATAAGACACAAAAGGACAAATATTATATATAATTACTCCTGCAAAAGTCTAAAGAAAGGTTTGTTTACTAATAGAATTCTTCTTGAATGGTTACCAGGAATTAGAAAGGAAGCAGAGAGGAGAGCAAAAATTAGTAAATAGATGGTAAATACATATTAATTAAGATGGGTGACGGCAAAGGTAATATCCAATTAGAGGATGATGACCATAGTATCATTAAAGTAGGAGAAGACATAGAGAGGAACAGAATGGTTGATGGAAATCAGAATTACAGGGACAATGAAAGAATTTTTCTTCTACTTTTCAAAGAGAAGAACGAACTGGAGGGGAGGGATAGGCAGGGAGAAAAGTGCAACAATGAGTGAATGGAACTCCAAAATCTCTGTAAATTTAGATTAAAATTACTACTAATAATAAATTTTTTAAAAAATAATTACAGGGACAAAGTGGGGAAAGTGTGATTATATTTGTAGGTATTGAAATTCATGTTAAAGAATAAAATGTACATGCATGGTTGAATGAAAAATTAAACTGCCTTGTAACTTTCACTTAAATCACAATAAAAAATAAAACTTCACAATAAAATATAAACTACTTACAGTGGGAAAAAAAAAAAGTTTTCTTTTGTCTGTGAATATGGTCCTAAGCTAGGGATTTGTCGTGAGATTCTCTAAGCATATTTCAGAGACTAGGAGGATTTTTCCACAACAGAGAGAAAGCCTATAAAACAAAGGTGGTTGCAAGTCAGGACCCAACCCATAGCTTTCCCTCCAGCGGCTTCTCAGAGGCAATAAATTACACAGAAGGAGACTACCCATCTTTCTCCCATAGAGCAGCTGGTGGATTCAAAACTAGTACCTTTGGATTACCAGCACAATTCCTGGCCATGATGTCATCAAATGCTTCTGGCATTTAAAATACAAATAATATTTACTAATATTTTTTCAAGTTCAAGTACGAATACCAGTTTAGCACTATAGATACAGATACTAGAAACCATGGTTACTGGGCTACCACCTGCCAGTCAGTTTTTTGTATTGCGAAGCTATGTTACCAATATTTCAAATACCAACAGTATCTGAATATTACCAATACTAATTGAATAATACCAATTCAGTATTTCCATGGTGGGCAGGTTTCAGTGAAGCTGGACATTCTGTTTGGTAAAGTAAACGGCAACACAGGAGTGAGACCCTAGGTGTGACCAATTGTCATAATAATTACAGAAATGGATTTGAATATGGTGATGAATGTGAGGATGATGCAGGACTGGGCACTGTTTCATTTTGTTGTATAAAAGGTGTCCATGACTCAGAGCAGACAGGACAGCATGCAGCAATTGCAACAGCACAACTGTTCTACCATGCTAGCTGTGCTGAGATCCCAAAGGCATACATTTCAAAAGGTGGGCAATCTCCTCTCATGTGATTTACTGCCTCTGAAAACCCACTGGAAGATCAGCTATGAGTCTGTTCCAACTCAAAGGCACACAACAACAACAATATCCCTACAAGCGAGCATTATTATTCATATTGTATTGATGAGAAAACCTGGGCTCCAGCTGGACACATAAAGAAAGTCACAATGCTAAGACATGAGCAAGTTGGGATTCCTTCCAAGAAAATGTCTGACTCCAAACCCCAAGACAGTGACTGCTATCCTCTGCCCAACAGCACTGCCAAGAAATCACAACGGCACAACTGATTCGTAAGTAACAGCCCTGGAGTCAGAAGCTCCGGGTTTTAATTATGCTTTTATTGAGTGGTGGCTTCTTCTAATTTAAGAGATGAAAAGAGTATTTAACCTTGTAAAGTTGAGGTTAGAAACACATATTTGAAAGGAAAATTAAAAAACCCCAAACTGCGAAAGAACTTCATAATACAACTGAATGCTAGATGAGTGATGGTTGTTACCTAGTACCTCCTGGTTAGGCTTGTGCTAGCAAATGTCAACAGAGCTTGCGGCTACCATGAGTCCATTCAAGGTAGAGAGGGAGGTACTTTGAAGAGGCTGAGCAATACCATCTGGAGTCTACAAGAACAAAACTTAAGAGCATCAGAGAGGTGTGGAGTGAGTAGAGCTGGGCTCCAACTCTGCTAGGTCTATCTTCTCACGTTCTGAACAAACAAAATTATCACCTGACACAGTTCACTCCACAAGCTGCTGGTCCTTGACCTTCAGCCACCTTGAGGAGCTAAACACACACATCTTATCGCACAACAAGAGTCTCATCCTTTCTCACCAACCTTCTCTACTTTCCTTATTCTAATCCTCAACACACACAAATATTCTATATATTCTCTGCCTCGCTATCTCTATCTCTGTCTCTACCTATCTAGATGTCAAGAAGTCAAGATTTTCTAAGGTACACCTGATGGATACCCACAGACTACGTGTTTCATGCCCAATTATCCTATTTAGGAAACTCGGGATATAATTTTAACATTCATTACTTCCTATTGATTAATTCCAAGCAAAATGTTTCATTTCGGTCTCTCTCTCTTTTATTGCCACTGAGTGGCTGACTCTCCAGCAGGTTTTCAGAGGCTACACATCTCATGAGTGGAGATTTTCCAAGTTTCTCCTGGACAGCAGCTGGTGGATTAGAAATCCAGAGAAGTGCTGTCTTCTGGTGAGCAGACACAGTAAATGAAGATTCAGGACAGAAAAAAAAGTTTTCAAATAAACAGATTTGACTACAAACATATTTTCAACATCACTACCACTAAAAAAAAAAAATTAAAGTGAAAATTAGAAGAAAACAAACTAAGGAAAAATTTGCAGTAACTATGACAGAGTTAATGTACAAAATATATTAACTTGAGTTGATGACCAATATGGAAAATACAAATTACCAATAAATAAAATGGGCAAGAGATATTAATAATTTGCATAAAAAGTATAGCTATAGTCATATAAGCATGTTTGACTGCATTAAAATAAAAAGTTAAATGCCTTTCTTGCAGAAAACCATCAAATATTATTAAAATAATATCATTTTATTAATGGGAAGGAAAACATTAAAATAACCTTTTTTGGCAAATGAGCACAATATTGATAAAGATCCTCACATGAATCCACCACACCTTTGTTTTGATTTCTAGTCATTTATTCCCTATATTCTATTTATTCTCTATTCTAGTCATATTATTCTCTCTAGACATGAGAAAGCTGAAATGCATAAGCTGCTGACTGCACACAAATGTTCAACAAAAATAGGCTCTGTCCTCTTCAGTAGGATGAAATAAATCAGGAAAGGCCCAAAGATGGAATTTTATTGTCTTTAGAAATCATGTCCACAGATATTTGAAACATATGAGGATATACAAAATTAAACATTCCTGTTTTAAAAAAATAGAACACAGAAATAATATTCACAGTATAGTTCAACTAAGAAATAAATACATACAATGATGCAAAAGAAAGAAAAGGTACTCAAGATATCTCTACATGATAAGTCTGTTTGATTATTTTTTTAACTGTGCCTTCTCTATATTTTGCCAATACTTTTCAAAACTTCCATTAAGTTGCATATGTTACATTCATAACTACCAAACAGAAATAAATTAAAATCCCAAGTTCAAAGCTACAACAAACAATAGATGGAAATTCCAACAGTGCCTGAAGGATCTCCACTACTCTCCAACAGATACCAAAATATTCCACAATAAGAAGGTGGTAAAGCAGTCATCAGGGGAAGGGTGGCTTGGTTGGAAATCTGGGGCTAGAAAAATATTCAAGTCTCTCGATGTGAAAACAAAACTTTTCATGTCCCACTTATCAAAACATATTTCGGTAATCCACTAACCAAAACATTTTCCATCAGAAGATTTAAACCCACACAACAAAATTATCTCTGCAGAACAAACTACTTGAGCAATCAGGAAGTTTACCAGGAACACCCTAAAAATTAATAATTGTTTTTACAGCTCCGTCAGATCCATGCCAGCTCATGTTAGTACACAGTGTAACACAAACAACGCCGAGGGAGCCTGCCACCACTCCTATACCGAAAAGCAGCCCTGCTTAGCTTTTCTCTGCATGTCACTCAGTGGCTCTCAGGTTCAAGTTTTCTGCGAATCATCCTCTCAAGGTCTTATTCTGTAGGTTTTGAGGTGGTTTTGTTAACAGAATGCTAATTATACCAAATTCATTGTATTCACTATCTTGTTTTTTCTTTACAAGGCAAGGTTTCCTCAACCTTAACACTATCATTTTAGGAAAGACAATTTTTTGTTAAGAAGGATTATTATGCATTGTAGGTAATTTAGCAGCAGCTCGGCCAGACAAAAATCACTCAACTTCTACAAAGTTCACACTATTATTGTCCTCACTTATGAAAAAATAGAATTATAAGCCCGTTTAAATTTGACCAGGTTTTCAGAGTGGTGATAGCAGTTCTAATCAACTCAATAGCATATAACAACACACACTGTATTTGTGGACAGGTAAGAGTCTGTTTTTATCTTTTTCTCTTTCATAGCTGTCCAGATAGAACCAACTCATGGCTGACCTTCCATCAGGTTTTCCAAGACTGTAAATCGGATGGAAGGAAATAGCCCATCTTCCTCCTCTAGAGCGCTGGTGGATTGGAAAGGCACGGCCTTTGGGATTGCAGTGCAGTTTCTCATCACTAGGCTACCAGAGCTCTCTAAATATATTTATAACCACCCTTAATACTTGAGTCATCTTTGCATTTCTATGGAGTTTGGTACAGGCCTCAATGTATATCGGTTGAATCAACACTCACTATATAAACAAATAAATACTAATCTAATGACATAGCCATGGTTTTAAACAGTATATATAATCTATTGGAAGAAATTAAAAAATATCAGAAGATATGTCTTTTGGAGAAAAGACATATGTGTTTGGAGAAAACTTCAAATTTTTTATGAAATAGAGAATTAATCAGGAAAGTTCACAATGAAAGAATTTTTTTTCAAAGAGAAAAGCAAACTGGGGGGATGGGTAGGGAGGAAAATATGCAACAATAAATGAATGGAAATCCAAGTTCTCTATAAACTTTTGTTAAAATCTCAATTCAAATAAAACTTTTTTTTTTTAAGAAAGGACAAGTTCCTACCAAAGAGTATAATTTCCACAAAAAAAACTAGATCCCAAAGGTACAGCAATTTAATTCATTAACTTTTTAGTAGCCCAAACACTGCCAAGAATCAGAGCATATCAAAATTACTGGTCTGGAAGGAACCTCCAAAAACAACCTAGACACATTACCCACCTGGTACCTGAGCATTCATAATCCGAAACAAAAGGGACACGATATCTTAAATTCCTGCAGAGTTCCTAGGCTGAGCTCCGGCTAAGACTCTCAGCAAAAATTTCCTGGTGAATTAATTGTTCTAAGTGGGCCATGAGGAAAAAGAGCAATAGGAAAACATAGCAAGGTCTAGTGGCCTTAAAGCACTTCAGCTGGACAGAGGTCAGAATCAGATGACAGAAACTCTTGAAAATCTGAGCACAGTGGTGACACTCTCCCTTTTTCAAAAACAAACAAAGCATATCCTCATTCACATTAAGAACTGAGAATTTCTCTCAGGCCACCCTCAGATTGTATCTTCTCATTCCCTGAAGTAACAGGCAGATAACTCATCATAAAAGTCGTTCCATCAAATCAGTTCCCCTCCTTGAGCTTATAAGGTTGTGGATCTTAATGGGAAGAGACTGGGCATCTTTCTCTGGTGGAGAATGGGCTGCTGGATTCAAATTGCCAGAGACACAAGGCCAGACTACACTTCCAGAGCTCCTAAGAGCCTTATACAAGTTTAAATTTACATAACTGAAAGTGAAGATTTTAAAAGAAGAGCCAATCTGCCCTCAAAAGTAAGCCTCGCCTATCCATGACTGGTTCGTCCTATTTTACAGGACATCAGAACAGCACAAAAAAGGAGTCCAGAGAAACCAGATGTCCACTTTTTACATGTGTAGGTCAAAAGGTGGAACTTTCCAAATGTTAAGTATTGGCTCAAATGTGTCGTTGTTATTCACTGCCTTCATGTTGGCGTCCAGTAACTGACAACCCCTGGCTGAACATAACCCTGCTGAGTACTAGACAGCTCCATAATGGATTGCAGATCTCACCACCATGATTCATAAAGTTGGCTGACTTTTGGAAACAGACCATCAGACATTTCATCCCATTCTGTTTGAGTGTAGAAGCTCCACTAACACCTGTTCAGCATCACAGTGACATTCAAGCCTCTACTAACACATGAGCAGTAGGTTGGCCAGTAACTGAACCCAGGCCTCCCACATAAAAGGCAAGAATCCTACCACTGAAACATTAGCATGCCCATACAGTACTTCATAGAGCAAAGCAATGGATTTCCAGCCAGTCTTCATCTTACAGCCTCTGAGATAAGAACTCAACTGTAAGCCCTAGCACACAGGAGGAGGGCCAAGAATTAGTAGAGCAGGCAAGGCGGCCTTATACCTGTGATTTATTTGGAAGATTTCTAGGGTGGTTAGATGCAAAACAGAGGGAAGAGACTATTTTTTTTTTTCTAATAAGAGATAAGTTGTCCTTAAGTATAGCTTACTTAAAGATAATTTAACTCGAGTTGCAATACTTGAGCATGCTATGGGCAGAATATCGAATGATCCAGGAAGCATCAAAGAGGATAGAAGGAGTAAATGGAGTTGTTGTACCAAAAAGAATTGACTGACACAAAGAATTTCAGGAAATAGAATATGATCAAGAGGCAATGGTGATGAAGGAGGAAGTTCAAGCCGCTCTGAAGGAGATGGCAAAGAACAAGGCTCTGAGAATTGACAGACTACCAAGCGACATGTTTCAACGCACTGATGCTACCCTGGACATGCTCACCAAGTTGTGCAAAGAAATCTAGAGGACAACTACCTGGCTAACTGACTAGAAGAGATCTGTATTTATTCCCATTCCAAAAAAAAGGGTGACCTGAAAGAGTGTGGAAATTATTAAACAATATCACTGATATCACACAGAAGCAAAATCCTGCTGAAGATTATCCAAAAACAGGACAGCAACAAACAAGTACCAGAAATACAGGCCAGGTTTAGAAGAGGCCATGGCAAAAAAAAAAAAAGGAGAGGCCATGGCACCAGATGGATCTTGGCTGAAAATAAAGAGCATCAGAGGACTATCTATCTATGTTTAATTGACTATCCAAAGGCATCTGATTGTGCAGATCATGACAAATTGTGGCTGGCCTTGAGAAGAATGGGCACCTCAGACATTTGATTGTACTTATGTAAAGTTTATACTTGGACAAGAAAACAGTAGTCAGAACAGAGCAAGGAAACACCGCATGGTTCAAAATCAGGAAAGGAGTGCATCAGGAATGGAACAGATTATTCAAGAGGCTTGACTTAAGAGGAAGAACATGGCATGAGGATTGGAGGAAGATTCATCAATAGCCTACGTTATGCAGATGACACAATCTTGCTTGCTGAAACTGAGGAGAACCCGAAGCATTTGCTGCTGAATGTCAAGACTGCAGTCTTCAGGATGGACTGAAGCTCAACATCAAGACGACAAAGATTCTCACCACTAGGCCAATTGGCAGCACTATGATACATGGAGAAGAGATTGAGCTTCAACTTGTTTGGTTTCACAATCAACACTCTTGGCACCAGCAGTGAAGAAATCACAAGACAAACTGAGGCTGCTGTTAGGGACCTCTCAAAAGTGCTGAAAAGCAACAATGTCAGTCTGGAGATTAAGCTGTGCCTGAGGCATGGTCTGTGCAATTATTCAAAGATGGCAGAAGAATAATTGATGCCTTTGAGTTGTGTTGGATAAGAGTACTGATCATACCATGGACTGCCAAGAGAATAAGCTGTTTTATCCTGGAGAGGGTGAAAGCAGGCTGCTCCTTGGAGGCAAGGATTTTGAAGCTCCATCTCAAATACTTTTGGCATATGGCCTGTCTCAAGCTATAAGTCACAGGTGACTTGATGGCACATAACAACAACAAGAAATAAGTACACAATATCAGAGATGAGGAGGACATAAACCAAAAGGAGAAAAAATGGAGAATAATTCCTCGTTCTTTCTGTCTGGCACCACTGCCCTGGAACTGCTCTGTCTTGATTTCTCACTAATTGATATTATAGGGCCTCTCTCTTTCCATATCTTTAGATTAGCAAGAAAGCAAGAGTGGACATTCTCCTTGATAGGGCTCTGCAAAAGTCTTAGTTGCCAAATTCCACACATTGTATTTACATTAGCAGCAAGTTGTCCAATCTCTTTAGTGGGCCACCAGCACTTTGTTTTCATAGTCTCACCCAATCATTGTGTGAAAATCACAGATCGACTAGAAGCATCTTATTAAGTATTCACTACACCACAAAGATCAAAGTGAGATCTCTACCAAACCCTAAACTATAGCTGGAAGACAAAAATGACACAGCTGAGTAGTCTCGAGAGGATCTTGGGGATCCCACAGAAAAACATGATTCACTGCAAACTTTGATAATGAAACTAAAAACTAAGTCTTTCAGACTACAAGGAAACTTGGACTTAAAAGCTCTTTTTTTTTTCTTTGTATTTCAATAAAATTTTTATTTTATACTAGTTTACTTACAAAGTTTGAATACATTTTCACACCGGATCTTTGCCATTTACTTACCCAGCCCTTTATACATCAAATTATGCGACCCTAAGATCAGCCACCCCACCTACCCTCCCATCCTCACTCCTCTGCTTAAAAGCTCCTTAACAAGTAAGAAATAGGCCACACTCACATACAAATGGTGTGTGAAGTCACACAAAACTTCACACTAAGAAGGCCTCACACTTGGTTCAATATATTGCTGTCATTATGTCAGAGTTCTTAATAATTATTTAAACTTGGGTTTTACAAATGAAGTCCAATGGAAAAAAGGAGCATGCACACAAACAGTGGGGGTCTACATAAATACATGTGTCTGCCATTTCTTGCCACCCTATTCAATACAGTATTTTCAAAGCCTCAAGAGCAGAGAATTCTGGTCAACTCAGGATGCAAGAGAGTTCAACAAGACCGAAAGTGAGTTCAAGGGAAGAGTGTTTGAAATATTACTGTGTGAGTGGGAGGGTGGGTCCTAACAGCCCTAATAAATCGTGCTTTTTGTTAGAGTAGAACAAGGACTTGCTTCATAAAGAAAAGTAGTGATACTCTAAGAAACAAATGAGCTAAATGCTCACACATTTCCATTTAAGATGAACTATAAAATTAGTGCTAATCATTTTTTATGAAAAGAACATTAAAAAAAATAAAATAAAAAAGCAACATGACAAGTCAAGAGAGACTGAAAAAAAAGAGAAGCAGTTTTGTTTTATGGCTTTCAACAGTACTTAATCCCTGATTTTTTTTTTAACATGGAGTCACATATTTTGATTACACAAATGACATCCCCATCACCACTACCACTGGAAACCACGGAAAACAGGAGATTATGCCATCTAAATATGATGGCTTTGTGGTAAGGAGTTGTGCGGTCAACTCAAAGGCAGACAGTCCAAATCCAGTGGCTGTTATGTGGGAGAAAGATGGGCAATCCCCTCCTGTGATTTATGGTCTCAGAAACCCCACTGAAGGGTCAGCTATGAGTTAGTTCCACATAACAACAACATATATAAAACAGACATTTCATCAACATGAATTCATGATCACCTTCCTCTGGGTTTCCAAGATTATAAATCTTAACAATAGTCGACTGCCTCATCTTTCTTCCAAGGAGCAGCTGGTGGATCTAAATTACCTACGGATTCATGAAGGTGGAATCCAGTCTGGATTCTAGACTGCTTGGACTGCGTCAGTCCTTCCCTCCAACCTTGTCTCATACAATTACAAGTGTGCTGAAATACTACAACTACAGCACAGTGTCTTCCCAAATGAAGACCTTTTTGCAAATGCTTCGTTAAATTGAAGACTAGCAAAGACGGAACCAGAAACAGCAGTTAATCCAGAGGCCTCTCTGATGCTGTGTTGGACAACTCTATTTCATAGAGCGCTTCCTGATGCCTGGTGGCTGAGTTTTAACCAAACCCAGGCTGCAGCTCCAGAACCAGGCTGTTTGTCAGCACTCAGGTTTCCCCTGGGAAGTTGTTCAGGGAACCGTTAAGTCTGGTTGTCTAAGAATCATCTTTCAACTACAGTCAAGTTTTCCTTTGTCGAATTCCGTTCTCCTCCTCTTTTTCTGTACCACTACTTTCCACTTCACTAAATTAATTTCCTGCCTGGAGACACATCCTAGCAAATGTGTCAGGCTGTATTGTTTAGATGAGAGACTTATGTCGCTTTTTTAAATTTTCCTCCCAAACCAACAGTCCCCAGAGGCAGCCTCTCCGGAGCTGGAGTTAACTTGTCTATGAATTTCCTTTCACTGACTGAAAACTTGGCAGAAAAAAAAATCCAGACCTCCAGAGGTGAACTTGCTCAACCCTTATCCACTCTCCCTCATCATCTAACCACATCTGTTTCTATTTTCTCCATTTTTTCTTCCTTCTCATTTGAAGACGAGTTCCTACAGCATCACCCTCCCATCACCACCTATTTTTAAGCCTATCCTGGCCTTCTTCCCCAGAACCTACACTCACCTCTCCTCTCTTTCACTCCATCAATATCTCTACACATAGATCTTACAAGAGTCCCTGAGTGGTGCAAAAGGTTAATGCCTTCAGTTACCAGCCAAAAGGCTAGAGCCTTAAACCCACAAAAAGGTATTTTGGGAGAAAACCTTGGAGATCTGCTTATAAAAGGTCCCAGTCATGCAACCCTATGGAGCACATTTCTACCTGGAAACAGTCAGGGTCACATGAGTCAGAATCAACTCCACAGCAACTAATTTGGTTGTGGGTTTTTCAAACTTATGAGGTTCAAACATTTAAAGTGCCCAGCTGCAAGTCAAAAAGTTGCGGTCAGATTCCTCATAGGAAAGGCCTGGTGATCTGCTTCCAAAAAAATCCACAGCCTCAAAAAGACTCAGAACAGGTCTACTGAGACACACATAGGGATGCTATGAGTTGGCATCAACCCAATGGCAAATGTCACCTAGATTTTCCTCAAACCTAAGCTCTTCTTGCTAAATTCCTTGAAATGACAGGATACAACAGCCCACTTTCTGGTCATCCCTTTCCATGCAGCCCTCAATTCTGGGCACTCTGGATTCCATCTCTACTATGCTACTGAGGCTATTCTGTCCAAGTTCGCCAATGACCTGGTGGTCAACAGTTTCTCAGATCCTTCCGACTCACTAGTCTTCTCTACTGGATGACACAGTCCATTCATGTGGCTTCATCCTTCAGTCACTTTTGTTCTCTACTTCTCCAGCAGTTCCTGCTCTAGGTCCTTCAGTAGTAAGGTTCCCTTTTGATTCTACTACACATTCTTCTTGGATAAGCTTATCTACCCACTTTTTTTGAACAACCCTAAAGAGATCATTAGACATTCATGATTCTAAGATTTTCTCTAAATTCCAAATCCAAACCTCTAAATTCTTGCTTAACAACTTATGTGTATCAACTAACAGTTCCTAAGACTCAGCATGCCAAGTCCAGAATCAAACCACAGGCAGTAACAGTGCCAACACTGAAGACTGACTGCTTTAAATTTGAGTCCCACATGCAGTATCTACAGGACTTTGGGCAAATTACTTAACCCTTCTGTATCACAGATTCCTCATCTGTAATTGTACAAGAATGAGATTACCTTTTGTTTCAGAGTTTATTGAGCAATCATATCTTAAAATATGTAAAGTTTGGAGCCACTAAAGTTGGACAAACCCCAAAATTTACTACAACCAAAGATTATCTTTAAACTTTAAAATGAAACTATTTCTTTAAGTCCTCTTCAAACCAAACCTCACTGCGAATGAACCAATTTCTTTCCATATTGACCCTCCATTAGCTTCTACGGATATAAATCTTTATGAGAGATTGTTATCAAAGACACTATATACCACTGAGTTGATTATGGCTCACAGTAACCCTATGGACAACAGATCAGAACCCTGTCCCCTCCTGTGTCATCTTCACCATCTGATACATTTGAGCCCATTATTACAATCACTGTATCAATCCATCTAGTTGAGGGTATTCCTCTTTTATTGACCCTCCACCTCTACAAACATGATGCCTTTTTCTAAAGACTGATCCTTCCTAACAACATGTCCCAAGCATGTGAGAAGGAGTTTCACCATCTTTGCCTCCAAGAAGAACCCTGTCTGCACATTTTCCAAGACATATTTGTTCTTCTGACAATCCACACTGCAAAAGTACTGAGATATTCAGTACTCTTCTCCACAACCATAACTCAAAGGCATTGGTGACTCTTCTGTCATCCTTAGTCACTGTCTAATTTTTCAGATGCATATAGCAAGTAATTGGAAAAAAAAACACACGGCCTGTGTTAGGTGCACCCTCACCTTCAGACTGCCATTGTTTTTCAGCACTTTGGAGAGGTTTTAACAGCAGATTTCCCCAACATAGCACATCTTACAAGAAGAGAGTGCCTATTTTTCACCACAGATCAGCTGGTGAACTCTCACAGCTGACTTTTCAGTTAGCAGCAAAACACTTAATACACTATGTTACCAGAGTTATCTAGTAAAGAATGTCTGCCTTGAGCATTGTGATCTTTTAAAGACCTATCTATGTGATATCAAAGTGACAACAGCAACATGAAAGATTAGATAGCACATACACACACACAAAAAAATCACATAATGGTGTCAATTTGGTCCTAAAACGGACTCCTTTGAGGTTGAGATCAGAGGCACTTCCACACCAATTTCCCCCCCTCATTGGCCAGAACTATGCTATATGAACACCCTAAGCTGCAAGGAGTTATGGGAAATCAAGATTTAAAAAATAAAAAAACCTGGCCACAATTATGAATGAAACAAAATCAGAGTTCTGTTGTAGGGAGTTAAGAGGAATGGACTTTGGCTGGGCATCTAGCTATGTCTGCCACATAGCGGGTAGGAGTGAGTGTGATGTGCAAGTAACGCAGGAGAGAGAGTGAAGTATCCCATGTAAAGCAATAAAAGAGCCTTAAAAAATGTTCAAAAACTTTCTTAGTTGTACAAAGTCACTCAGAGGTGGAGGAGAGAAGAATATACAAGTTTTACAACAGCGCCCAAGCAGCTGATCCAGAGGAAAAACACTAAGACCCAGGTGACTTCACACAAATCATCCTGGCGACTCACAGGTTCAAGGAGAGTGTTTCCTCTCATCTCCACCGCTTCCCTTCCTCCCACTCACTCCCACAGTTCATTTAGTTGAGAATCCTCCCTCCGGGCCACCTGCTTCCTCCAGCAGACTTAAGAAAAAGGAAAAGTCTGCACAAATCCTGGTGCAAATAAAATAACATTCTCTACTCCACTGCGTGGTCTCACGAGAAGCAGCATCTTTAGAACTGCTTGCAGGGACACTGTTTATGGCCATACTATAAAGTTATTCTATCAAGAAAGTAGACCACTAACTTAACAATGTTTTCCCTTTCTTCTGTATAAAGTGAATAAACTTTCCTCATTAAAAAATATCCTACACAACGCTGACAACAATTTGTTCAAAGTACTATAGATAAGGGAGCTCCGGTGGCCTAGTGGCAAGAAACTGCACTGCAATCCCAGAGATACGTGGTTCAAATTCACCAGATGCTCTGCTGGAGAAGAAGGGGCAATCTCCTCCTGTACCAGTCAGACCAGATATGATGGTTGTTATTGTTGTTATGTGCCGTCGAGTCGCTTGCGACTCATAGTGACCCTATGTACAACAGCCCTAAACTCTGCTCTGTCCTGTGCCAATCGCACTCTCTCTGACACTCCCATTCCAATTATCCCAGTCACTGAATCAATCCACCTCATAGAGGGTCTTCCCCTCCTGCACTGTCCCTCCACCCTACCAAGCATGATGTCCCTCTCCAAGGACCAGTCTTTCCTTACAACATGTCCAAACTATGTTAGATGGAGCCTCAGAATCCTTGCCTCCAAGGAGCCACCAGGTTTAACCCTTTCCAGGATGTATCTGTTTGTTTTCCTAGCAGTCCACAGTACCCTCAATACTCTTCTCCAGCACCACAGCTCAAAGGCATCAATTCTCCGCCTGTATCAGACACACCTTAATCTCCAGAGAGACACCATTGCTCTTCAGTACTTTGGAGAGGTCCCTAACAGCAGACTTTCCCATCGCAATACGACTTTTAATTTCCTGGCTACTGGTGCCAAGAGTGTTGACTGTGGAGCCAAGCAAACTAAAGCTGTGAACAATCTCAATCTCTTCACCATCCATCCTGATGCTGCCAGTTGGCCCAGTGGTGAGTATCTTTGTCTTTTTGACATTGATGGTACATACACACACAAAAAAAAATAATATTTTTTTTAAAGTACTATAGATAGTGGGAGCTCTGCTGGCATGGTCCACAAAGAAGTATGCTCCTAATTCCAAGGTGGTATCTTCAGCAGTTGTAATCTACCCACCAGCAGCCCCATGGGAGAAGGATGAGTAATCTCCTTCTGGGTGATCTACAATCTCAAAAAAATAAAAAAGAAAAGAAAATCCAATGAGGGTCAGCTGTGAGTTGGTTCCAGATTGACAGCAATGAGTTTGACTATAGGTAAAGGGGAAAGCTGACAAAAGATCCAGAAAAAGGCCTCAGTGAATGAGAACCTAGGCACAGAAATAATAATATAGACCTATTGAGAAGTAAATTACTTCTTACAGGGGCATGTCTCTGCTGTGATCTTACATGCGTAACATAAAAGAGTGAAAACACTTTTCCACTGGACTACCTTGGGAGTTCTGGTTGTCTAGTGATAAGGATTTGGCTTGCCAAAGGCTCACGGTTCAGCTCAAATCAGGCAGCTACTCTGCAGGAAATAGATGAACTGTCTCCCTCTGGGCCATTTACAGCTTTGAAAACCCTCTGGAGAGTCAGCTATGAGTTAGTTCTGACTTGAGCATACCTAACAACAATACTAGAATGTCAAGCTTGCCTAAACCATTTGGCTACTAATGAATGAACAGAGTTGCAATAGCACCTTTAGTCTCTCTTCCACCAGAGTTAATCAAGTTTGTTCTTTGTTTCTAAGAAAAAGACACATTAGGTATTGTTACCCCTGCTCTCTTGAACGTGGGTCTGTTTTTACACCAGATGTCTGACTTCTTTAAAAGGGGAGAAAGATGAGAATACCCAGTTCTACTCTGTGTCTCAAGGAGTCTGTGTATTGCATTATGTGGTAGGCTGCTACCAAAATGTCAGTGAGTGGTTCAAACTCCTCAACCCCTCTGAGGGAGAAAGATGGGCAGCCGCCTGTAGTAGAGATTTACGGCCTCAGAAATCCAGAGGCTGCTATGACTGGGAATCAGCTCAAAGGCAGCAAGTGGGTGGTGGGATGTCCTTAAAAATCAACAACCAACCCCACTCCTTCCTCCATAATCCACATTTGAGACACAGCCTTTGTCAGAATGGCTGAGACTCAGTGCAATTTGAGTTTCTACAATTACTTCAGTCATGAGTATTTTCAGGTGTGCCACACTGTACAGAAATCACCAAGTGGTCTTTCTATTCTGCACTTAATATACTTGCCAGCAAAAACAAGGATGTTAGTATGAGCCAGTTAAAATGTGAGTCACACAAGTTCCAACAAGTCACATAACTAAAGTTCAGTCAGAGACTATGATAACAAAGACCCTCACAGTCCAAACCCACACCTCAGAAACAACTCTCTGACGGCACAGGCTGGTACACAGACCTCTCCCTCCCCACAAAACACATCGGTAACAGCCATCTAACCACCGCGCAAACTTCAAACAACTTCAAGGCCCATCGTTTCATCTAAAATCCACTTGCTTGGGTGTTCCTTCAAAGAAAAGAAAAAATTACTAAATAAAATGTCTTTTGTCTATCCATATTGCACAACAAGTAAAAAAAAAAAAAAACAAACAGAAAATGGGCCCCAAACTTCTAAAGAATCCTAAAGAGCGCCAGGAATGAGATCTATCCATCTAAACGGCATCAACCACTCTGTGGGTGCCACATTCTAAGGGTGATGGAGGCTGACACATGACACATCAGTTACACCGTGTTGACAAAGTGAAAATCAATATTGTTATTTAAAGAAAGCAAACTTTAAACAATAGCAACAAACTCCCCACAGGGAAACGCTTCCTCTTCCCTCAAATTAGTCATGTCCATTCTATTTGTAATTACTCATGTCCATTCTATGTGTTCCTTGGAAAGTGTGCCATGGTTCAAGTCAGATATGTTCACATCACTGTTGCTTCTAGCTATCACTACCAGTAACTGGAGGAGTCAGAATTGGGTTAGGGAGTATTCACATACAGTTCTCTCTTGTCTTGCACAAGCAGGTGTGTGAACGTTCTTTTAGTACTTATGGCTCTCTGACCTTCTGCACAGAGGTGTTCCCTAGTAGAGAAAAACCCCTGCTTAAGATCTGCAGAGGCAACCACTAAACAGGGCACCCTCAAGCCTCTGCCCTTAACAGGTAAAAGTGACAGCTCTTTTAGATCCACCAGCAAGCCACCTGTCTGAGGGTGTCGCCATTAGCAAACCCAGAGCTGCCATCTCACTCAGTGGGCCATACCACCGTCTCTTGCCATCTTGCATCATGTTCAATATCACAACTCTCTCTCTCAAAGTCTAGGAGGTGCTTAGTACAAAGACCCTGACTGAGTCCAAAGTTAGTAAATCTTCTTGATGGTAGTAGGCCTCCCTTAACCTCTGTGGAGATGACTTTTATAAAGTCTCCTCCCTGTCCATTTCAAGGAATGATCTTCTCAGCAGGACTATAAGCTAATCCCTTCAGCAGACTAAAAGTCACTTAATTTGCATAGTCCTCACTTTGTCTTTCATACTTGGAACATGTAGCTAAGAGAGGCTACTTCTTGGAAAGAGACATCATACTTGGAAAGATGGAGGGTCAGTGGATAGGAAGACCCTCAATGAGATAGAGTGACATGGTGACTGCAGTAATAGGTTCTAGTGTGTCAGATACGCTAAAGATGGTACAGGATAGGGCAGAGTTCAGGTTGACTGTTGAAAGGGTCGCTATGAGTAGTAATAAACTCAACTGCACCTAACAACACAAACAGCCATCATCATTTTGTGCTAGACAGATTATGGTTAGAAAGGTCATATAAAATTGAATCACTGCATCACACTTACCACTTGATATCTGAATTATCAACTAATGTCTTACAAGCATCAGTAATTATTACATATGAAATTAAAAGTACAAAAGAAACAGAAGAGTCTTTGTATTCTAGAAAATGGGTTCATTTACTTTTGTATTTTCTAAGTGATTAGTTCTGTTTAATAAAGCATCAATCCCTGTGCATTAGCTCCATTTAATAAACCATCAATCCTTGTGGCGATGATTTATGTGACAAAAGATGTAACTTTTTCACCATGAAAAAGCTTCTGGCCCCACTGCAATGAACCTGAGAAACAAATGATGTAATACATTACAGACGCAGGGAGCTATATAAGCCAGAGCAGTTTTTGGACAATGTCAGTTTTTGGACAGTTGATGGCTAATTCAATTGTGAAAGTTCAACCTCTGTTGTTAGCTGTGGTTAAATTGGCCCTTGACTGAGGGTGACTTCATGCACAACTGGAAGAAACCTTTCCTAGTCCTGTGTCATCCCCATGATCAGTCGGGCATTAAATCATCGTGACCCACTGAGTTTCCACTGGATGATTTTCAGAAGTAAATCACCAAGTCTTTCTTCCTAGCCCATTTTGTGTTGTTGGTACTGTCAAGTCAGACTCATAGCTGACCCTCCAGCAGGCTTTCAGAGGCATTAAATTGCATAGGAGGAGACTGCCCATCTTTCTCCCAAATAGTCACTGGTAGATTCAAACCTCCTGCCATTGGGTTGGCACTGCAACTCCTTACTCGCTAGGTCTTGATCATCAAAGCAACATGTCAACCTCCACTAACCAAGAAGCAGTGACTAAATTATGAGGTACATTGGCCAAACTTGATCTCTCACATGAAAGTTGGCAATTTTACCATTGAACTGCATGTCTCCTGGCTGGAGGCTTGATACTTTCCTTGATCTCCAAACAATGCTTAGCACTGCTATCCTTTACAGTTTTAAATCTCACACTTAAGCCTACTTCTTCAACTACAGTATGAAAATTCAAGCCTTCTTGATTCACTCATGCCTCAAACTGGAGTTTTTCCCCTCTCAATTTCAGAACTAATGACTTTCTAAGGATAACTCTGGAATTTTTTTTTTTAAATTGCTAATAAGCAATACCTCTTACAGTGTTTTTACCTTAAGATGTTTTCCTTGAAAGATGTTTCTTTAACTAAAGAATCAAGATCGAAATCCAAATAGAGTAGATATTCATTCATGTTACTGAAAGGTAATACAAATCAAACCAGAGACATGTAACAATACCTCTGAAAAGACAGATGCTGAAGGAGTTCTTCTTTCAGTTAAAGTTTGAAAATAATGTTAGGTTTAGGACATTGGTCCTTTTCAAAATGAAAGATGAAAACCTCAAATAATAAGAAACATTAATTTTAGCTCTTGTGGCCTACAGGCAAGGAGCTGTGCTGCAATCCCAAAAGCAAAAGGCTCGAGGCCACCAGCTGCTCCACAGGAGAAAGATGGGCAACCTCCTTCCTGTATGCGATTAAATGCCTTTGAAAATCTGCTGGTGAGTCAGCTATGGGTCGGTTCCAACTCTACGGTACACAACAACAACTAGAAAAATACAATTATTTCATGAACACGAAGACATTTAAAAGAAGTCAGCCTGTAACAGAGGTGGGAGAACAGGGCTAGTTGGAATTCATCTCATGCTGGTACAATGAGTAATGAAAAAAACCAATTTCTCACTCTCACTGAAAAAAATTTCATAAAATGACTATGATGCCCTTGAAACTGGAGCCTATTGGTTGAGAACGCCACTGTGTCCTAAATGTCAAACCAACATTTGTCCATAAAGGCCTGATTATCCTAATTTTTAAAGTAGTCATTCCAACAATGAGAGAGCTGTTGGTCAAAGGGAATTGGGCCAAAATCTGATCATACTTTCTCAAAAATTCAGATATCTTGTGAATTTTTTTTTTCTTTAAAAGTATAGTATCATACTAGATCTCTTCTGTCTCATAAACACAAAAGGCAATATTGGCTCAAATCAAATATGTAAAAACTACTGTTATATCCACACTGCAAATGACATTTAAAGTTTTGGTGTATTACAGTTGCCTTTATGATAATGAATTGTGCTGCCAACACAAAGGTACGTGGTTAGAATCCACTAGCTGCTCTGAGGAGGAAAGATGGGCAATCTCCTCACTGTGATTAACTGCCTCTGAAAATTCACTGGAGTATCAGTTATGGTCAGTTTCTACTTGACAGTACCAACAATAAACTAGCACTAGTTTCTTGAAAAGAAAATGAACACCTGAATCTGACATATCAACACATCAAGGTAACCTCCTAAAAGTATTCTTTACTTGGCTGTGGTCTTTAGTTCCATCTAACAATATTAAAGGCTATAGATTAATTGCTACGTTAAGCAAGGTTTCAGGGAGCTCACATGAACCCAAAGGAATTCCACATCACCTTATTCTCTTTTCTACCAGAAGAAAATCACAATGCAGTATGTTTTACACACTTCCTATATATACAACATAGATTGAGAGGGCTGGCATCATTTCAGAGCCATTTAGCAATTTCAGTCTCTTAGCCCAAAACACAACCTACAATGAAAATGTTCTGCTCTTCTAAAAGCACAGACTTTCTCTTTTCAAAAAGCTTACTCTTTAAACTACCCTGAGCTAATTAATTTTTTTAGGGAATCAAGAACAATATAGACCCAGGTACTTCATCAACAAGAGCAAAATAAAAACACTTCTTTCAAGCTCGGAAATGTCCTTATTACCTGGTTAAAAAGAGGAGAACCCTACCTTGTCTCCACACTTGCCATGGGCCTAGTAGACCCAATGTGATGATGGCTTCTTTCTGCCTGATCTGGAAATGCCCCTTCTTTCAGGAGTAGATAGATGTGCAGATTTTAACTCACAATGAAGTCCACACCCCTTTTCCTCCAGACCTGGCAGGCAGGAGGAGAATCACTGCTAAGGAACCACTCTCAAAGAAAGGGAAACTGGACTCCGGAGTCTAAGCCCAAATATTTTAATACACCCCCCCCAAAAAAAGCAAACCCCAACAACACAAACCCTTAAGCAATAAAGATTCTGAATCAGCTTACAAAGTTAATTGTATTTTGACTGTTACTGTTTTTGTTATTTCTCCAGAAAGTCAATCACACCTTAGTGCCCTGAAAAGAGTGCCTCCAAAGAGGAAGAGGGCATGAAATAGGAAATCAATTCAAATCAGAATTATATTCTCCCACTTCTCAAAACAGCTTTTTATCCTCCCAGACAGGCGACTGCTATCCTTAAATAATACCAAACTTGGACTTTTAAATCAAGTTCTTTTCCATGCTTGCTGTTTGTAGCCCTTACTGAAAGGAAGGGTTTGTTTTGGTCCCACATGTCGAAAAATTCGCGTTCCTATAATTAAGCATTTGGATGCCACGCCTTCCACCACACTTCCCTGTTAAAATTCCCTTCCCTAAAAATCATCCCTGAAAACAGAACTACAGTCTTCAGCTTTCCTCAAACGGCCCCAGGAAACAGATCTGAAACTTCCTAAGCGGCTCGGATCATGAAATTGTCAACTGAGGGATTCTCGGCTGAAATTTAAACGTCAAGAAAATCAAAAGAGTTAGAGTTTTAGAAACAAGCCCCCAAGAGCCCAGTTTTCCCAACGTTAACACCCCAAGTGAATTTAGCACATTCTGCTGGATTTTTAAACGTTAATATTCTATTCTTTCAGTCATTAAGCAACAGGCCACAAGGGATGTAAAAGTTTACAAAACTCCCCTTCCCCCGAAAAAGATTAATTTTTGAGTCATCTATTTTTGTGGCATTTGTAAAACAATCCTCACGTTCGTACCCCACCCCCTACATACACACACATACAACCTCTCTGCTTGGGCTTCTCAAATGTTATTGGGGAGACTCTACGGCGTGAGGTTAAGGGGTCTTAAGAACAGAAGAGAAACCTTACATGTCCAATCCTGGGCGTGTTTCTCAGAAATATGCTAGTTAGGAGTTCCAAGAGTGAATCTCCACTCCTCCCCGAAAAGCTTCCCTTCCCACCGGGAACAGGAGAGCTAGAAAGGAAAACCGGCCCAGGAAGGAGGAGGTGGAGCATCTGCAACACCCAGCTGCAACCGCACAACGGTGCCACTTCCCTCCAGTCCAGGAGCGGAGCAAAACACCCTTACCTGGGGGTGGAGAGCCGCCGGCGCGACTTCCAAAAGTTCTGGTCCCCGGTCCCTGCGAGTTCGCAGCCCCTGCACTCTGGCCCCGCCACAGGCTCGCGGAACGCGCGTCCCCCGCCGCCGCCTCGCTCCTGCCTTTCCCCACCGTCTCGCCCCTACACCATGTCAGGAATCCGGGCAGACACCGAGCTGGGAGCTGACATCACTCCCAGTTCCAGGTACCTCCCCCTCCCACTGCCGCCTTCTCTCCACCCTCCCTGTAGGAATTAGCCAAAGAGCGTTAGCAAGGGGGTGGTGTCGGCAGGGCCGAGGCTCCCGCTGATTGGGCCCGGGGAAAGTCACTCACGGGAGTCAACTAATTTTATACATTCCTCGTTGAGCCAGACTTGGGCTGGAAGTGGGTGTAGAAAGGGGGAGAAAAATGCTGCCTTTCCTGCTATCTCTGAGGATAGGAGATAATGGTATGGGGAAGAACCTGGCAGGTCGAATTTTAAACTTCACTTGGCATATTTCCTATACGCAAGATTAGAAACGAAAGTAACCTACCCAAACCCTCTTTTTTTAAGGAGAAACAATTGCTTGTGTGTCATGGGCAAGTACGAGTCCAGTGGCGCGTGGTGCAGAAAATGGCTAGCTTTAAGTCATGCAAATAAAGGAAAACGCCAGCTTGCCTGGCTACGCTTTCATCTCGGGGCTGCTGGGTGTTTCCTTAGACAAGGAATTTAGAACTTCAAACACTTCGACAAGATTGGGAAGATAATTCTAGCAAGGGTGCCGTAGCTCAGAATGGTGAACTGGTGGCGTTAAACAACCATGTGGCTGCTACTACTGTTAGCAATGAAAGTCACACTTCACAAGCTTCCAGTCAAAGCAAATTGAACGTCCCGGGTAAGAGAAATCACCATTTTCCTTTCTAGGGACGGTAAGGCTGCTGCTTTAATGCACAACTGAAAGGAGACAATCTCAGAATTGAATTCAAAAAACCACATGAGAATATTTTCAATGGAACGAACTGCAATAACTGAGCTATCAATTAAGAATGAACTAACATTTACCCCTGATGGACATCAAGCTATATGATCTAGCTTAATAGAACAGAGGAAGTCTCAGGAGTTCCTTCTTTCAATTTACCTAATCTGATTCAAGGTAGAACTGAATGGTGAAAACTGGCCTTCTTGATATAAAATATTGGCCACATATATACTTAAGTACGATGAATTAATGATTGTCTTCCTTTGGCTTTTGTTGGTTTTGGATTGATGGCACTATGCCACACAAAATTGTAGAGAATGCACTGTATCCCATTTATCCTCACAACCAGCCTATAAGGTGAATGTTATCAGACCCAATTTAACCCTCAAAGACTCTGCAAGGTTACATAATTGTTCCAGATCTTCTAGAACTGAAATAGGAACCAAAGTCTGTTTGACTTCAAAGCCATTCTACTTTCTATACTTAAATTATCCATTGCCTGCAATCTACATTCCTTCTAATATTTTAGGCGTCTCTGGTTACCAAGTGGGTAAGGAGTTGCACTGTCAACCTAAATGCAATCAGTTCAAATCCAACAGATGCTCCCAGGGAGAAAGATGGGCAATCTCCTCTGGAGAGTCAATTCCACTGATAAGAAGCCACACTGCAATCCCAAAGGGACACAATTCAATCCAGTAGCTGCTCTAAAGGAGGATGGGCAATATCATCTCTTGCAATTTACTGCCTCTGAAAACCCACAAAATGTTACTGTTGTTGCTATGTGCCCTTCAGTCACTTGTGACTCATAGTGACCCTATGTACAGCATCTCTGAACTATTCTCTACCCTGAGCCAACCTTACTCTCTCTGACACACCTACTCCTATTACTCCAGTCACTGAGTCAATCCATCTCGTCAAGGGTCTTTCCCTCCTGCACTGTCCCTCCACCTTCCCAAGCATAATGTCCCTCTCCGAGGTCTGGTCTTTCCTTGAAACATGCCCAAAGTATGTTAGACAGAACCTCAGTATCCTTGCCTCCAAGGAGCAGCCTAGTTTCACCCTCTCCAGGATGAACCTGTTTGTTCCCTTAGCAGTCCATGGTATATATTCAATGCTCTTCTCCAGCACCACAGCTCAAAGGCATCAAATCTCTATCATCCCTAGTCATTATCCAGCTTTCTGATTGATAGCACCTAATTGTGAAGACCATGGCCTAGATCAGGCACACCTTAGTCTTCAGACTGACATCATTGCTCTTCAGTACTGTGGAGATGTCCCTGACAGCAGACTTTCCCAATGCAATTCATCTTTTCATGTCCTGGCTTCTGGTGCCAAGAGTGTTGATTGTGGAGACAAGCAAACTAAAGCTGTTAACAATCTCCATCTCTTCCCCAGCTATCATGATACTTTTTAAAAAAAATCCTCAAACTCAAACTACTCCTTTAACAAATTTTCTTTATATTATTACCATTGGTGTTTGGCTTTGTTTTTGTTTTAATCAGACCTACAGTGACTGCAGCAATGGGATCAAGTGTATCAGAGATGGTAAGGATGACACAGGCTAAGACAGGGTTCAGATCTGTTGTTCAGTGGGTTGCTATTAGTTGCACTTGACTTAATGTCATTGAACAACAACACTCTTTCAAAGGTACCCTGCTGGGAAGCTAATCAAAAAGTGGTTCAAATCCATTCCAGTGGCCATGAGTACACTATTTCAAGCATCCACCTAGTTCTCAACTTCATTTTCCCCAGCTACAATTCTGTGCAGCATAATCCAATGACTTCTGAAGTAATGCTTGGTTTTGTTACCATACATCCTCCCCATCTAATCAGGTCCTCCTTTCCCTGCCATTAGATAGTCAATTAAAATACTCCCATGATTGGGAGACTTCCATGATGAGTTCCATCCAATCATGAATTCTAGGATTGAGTCAATACCCACCCAGTCTTGTGTCACCTCTCTCCCTTTTCTCAAAGCCTGTTTAAAGTCCTTGATCCTGGCAAGGCTAGCTGAGTGCTAGAGTGGACAGAAAAGGGGGTTTGGGTTTAACTCCTAGTTCTGTCATTTACTTGCTTTTTGACCTTGGCCAAGTCACTTCATCCTCTGAAGCCTTGGTTACCTCCTACTTAAAAGGTGTAAATATGTAGTTCTTACATATCTGGTTATATACATTTGGTGTCTTTTCAAACCCTGAGGAGCAAGTCCCATGCTTAATATCTCTTTCAATCACTTATACCCAATTCAAGGATAAGGCTCAACAAAAATAGAAGGCTACAAATCACCATTATCACTTCTACTCCCTGGAGTTCTTAAATATAACCTACTCTCAAATACTTCCCTAGTCAGAAACCTCAACTATTTTCCTTTTATTCTCTCTTCCTCTCCCTCCTTCCCTTGCCTAATTCTCCCATATTCAACAATCCCATATCTACCTCAGATATCTCAGTACCAACCATTTAACCTCTCCCTGAGATCCTCCAGGCCCCTCTCCCTCACCATTAGGGCCACATTTGTCTGTCTGGGCCTACTGACTGCCTTGCTCCCTAAATACCTTCAAACAGTAGCTGAGTGGCTACCAGTCATTCCTCCAGCCCCAGTCAGAGATGGCTGTGTCCCAGGCTCACATTCTCCCCCAGCTACAGCAAACCACAGGAGCTGGGGGAGGGACTGTCCCACCCCTACTGAGATGGCAGGATAGAATAACAGGAAGTTGCCTCCCATCCCCTCTGCAGCTGGAGTGATAACAGCTGCCATCAGAGTCCAGAAAACAAAAGACTCCAGAAGAAAACTGGAAATGAGGCAGCTGGAGCAGAAGTGCTCAGACCAGGAGTGGCTGAGGGTGATGAGATTCCAGACTCCCTTCCCCTCTTCTTCCAAAAGGCATTGCAAGTAACTCTGCTCTCCATTATTTTACCTTAAAACTTCTCCATGCTTTCTTTTTCAAAGGAGTACTAGCAGTATATATATATATATGATGAACAGGAAAGGACAGGAAGACCCAGGATGAGATGGGTTTACTCAGTGACTGGAGAAATGGGATTAGGCCTGTTGAAGACAATGAGTTTGGCTCAGAATAAGGCACAGTTTAGAGCTTCTGTATGTAGGGTTGCCACGAATCACATGTTATGTAGCGTGCTGGCACATAACAACAACATATTAAAAGTGTGTGTGTGTGTGTGAGTGACAACAAATTGTGGCTAACCTCG
This sequence comes from Elephantulus edwardii, assembly GCF_000299155.1. NCBI lineage: Eukaryota > Metazoa > Chordata > Mammalia > Macroscelidea > Macroscelididae > Elephantulus > Elephantulus edwardii. The sequence goes on along the minus strand of NW_006399907.1, from coordinate 2,813,588 downwards.
AGAAGAATGGGAATCCAGAACATTTAATTGTGCTTATGTGAAACCTATACTTGGACCAGGAAACAGTCCCCAGAACAGAGCAGGGAAACACTGCGTGGTTCAAAATCAGGAAAGGAGTGCCTCAGAGATGCATCCTGTCTGTATACCATTTGAATCTACATGCAGAACAGATCATTAGGGAAGCTGAGCTTTATAAGGAGGAATGTGGTGTCAGGATTGGAGGAAAGCTCATCAACAACCTACATCATGCAGATGACACAACCTTGCTTGCTGAAACTGAGGAGGACCTGAAGCACTTGCTACAGAAACTCAAGGACTGTAGTCTTCAATATAGAGTGAAGTTCAACATCAAGAACACAAAGATTCTCACCACTGGGTCAATTGGCAGCACCATGATGGATGGAGAAGATATTGAAGTTGTTAACAATTACAGCTTGCTCGGTATGCTACACAGTTAACACTCTTGGCACCAGCAGTCAAGAAATCAGAAGACAATTGCACTGGGAAAATCTGCTGTCAGGGACCTCTCCAAAGTACTAAAAAACCACAATGTCAGTCTAGAGACTAACGTGTACCTAATCCAGGCCATGGTCTTTGCAATTACTTGTTATGCATCAGAAAGCTGGACAATGACTAAGAGCGACAGAAGAAGAATCAATACCTTCAGGTTGTGTAGCTAGAGAAGTGTCTTGAACATACCATGGACTGTCAAGAAAACTAATAGATCTGTCTTGGAGAGGGTGAAACCAAGTTTCTCCTTGGAGGCTACAATTTTGAAGCTCTGTCTCACACATTTTGTACATGTGCCCAGGAGGGACTGGTCCTTGGAGAAGGACATCATGCTTAGAGGGGTGGACAGACAGTGCAGGAGAGGAAGACTCCAGATGAGATGGATTGATACAGTAATTGGGACAGTGGGAGTAGGTGTGTCAGAATCAGTGAGACAGGCTCAGGACAGGTTTCAGAGCTGCTGTACATAGGGTCATTATAGGTTGCAGGAGACTCAACGGCATATAACAACAACTTACATCAAAATCACTGGCCTCTTGATGAAGCTCCAAAGGTCCAGGACTCTGAGACAGACACAAGTGAAGCCAGATGCCTGAAGAGCAAATGAGTTTACCCACTCTCTATATCCTAGATTTAATGGAAATAGCCACTTACAACTCCTGTGGTTTTTACTCTAATTAGCCCTGTAGGCCTAGATATCTATTTTCTGGCTAGTTATTCTATAAGCAGGCATCTATGATTTCTGCCACATACTAACACTGTGGAATGAAAAATTAAACACTTGGAAGTTGGAAGAGAAATTATAAAAGTGGAGGGTGAAATGCACCCTGAAGGCCACCTCATACAACCAGCTATTGGTAGCAAGAACCCCTTCTGAAGCGTTCCTGACAATCTAGGCCCTACCAGAATTTATCTGGCAATGAGGCAAGCAAGCTCAGAAAGCAACCCACTGTTAAAGATCCTTCTCCTGGCGAGCTAGATTCTGCTTTTTTAAACTCCCCCGCCCCCTACAGAAGCCCCAGATTGGCCCTTTGGAATGAGAGAAAGAATTAACTCCTGTGACGTCATCCCGAAACCTGTGCGGGCATGAGGACACACTCCCTACTTATTTCATTTAGATGCAGATACCTGGGAGCCTCACCCGCTCAGCCTGGCAAGTTCATGCCTTTTGGCTCTCTGCCTTTACAAGCTTCCAGGAGCAGCTTTGATCACTCTTGACTTCACCAAAACACTGGGATAACCTACCTTCTCCAAACCCAAACTCTCTTGACTGGCACGTAAAGGCCTTTACATACCACTGGCCCCAGCTTACCTTTCTGAATTTATCTTCTTCAGGCTTGTCATCTTATACAATCTGAATTGCTCTGCACCCCTATTTCCTGAGGATTTGACCTCCATTAAGAAGACTTTTTGTGTGTGGCAGAACAAACTTTAAAACCAAAACATGACCCAACTATATGCTGTTTATAGGAAACACACTTAAAACCCAAAGACACAAATAAGTTGAAAGTGAAAGAATGAAAAAAGAAAAATTCCATTAAAGTAATAACCAAGAGAGAGGGTGGCAATCTTAGTATCAAACAAAATTAGACTTTAAGGCAAATCTGTCAGAGAGATAAAGATGGACTTTGTGTAGTGATGAAGAGTTCAATCAATCGAGAAGATTGAAGAATCATATATATCTAAATGTACACAACATAAGGGCACCTAAATGTATAAAGCAAATGCTGGCAGAACTCAAAGGTAAAAAAATAGTAGTAGGGAGTTCTGATGGCCTAGTGGATAAGAGGCCGCAATACCAACCCAAAGGCAATTCAGTTTGAGTCCACAAGTTGACCCTCAGGAGGAAGATGGACAATTTCCTCACATGTGATTTATATCCTCTGAAAACTTGCTAGAGGGTCAGCTATGAGTCAGTTACAATTTGACGGCAACAATAATGGTTGGAGACTTCAATATACCACTTTCAATATTAGACAGATCATCTAGAAAAATCAACAAGGAAACAGAGAATGTGAATGCCACTTTAAACCAACTACACTTAACAGATGTACACAAAACTCTCCACACCAAAGAAAGCATAATATATTTTCTACTCCAGTGACTATATACATTCTACTCCAGAACACATGAATTATTCTCTAGGACAGATCACCTTTTAGGTCACAAAACAAATCTTGATACATTTTAAAAATACATAAACTATACAAAATATTTTCTCTGACCACAGAGAGTGAAGTTGGAAATCAGTAATAGAAAAAAGCCTAAGAAACACACAAGCACGTGAAATTACTTAAACAACACATGGTTACGTTCCAATGGGCCAAAGAATAAATCACAAAGTTCGTATAGTTAAATGCAAATGAAAGCACAACATATCAAAACTCAGGAATTTCAGCAAAGATAATACTCAGAAAAAATATAGGACAGTGAGTGACTACATTAAAAGAATTAATGTACCTACATTACACAGACTAATTCAGCAACTCCAGGAATTAAAAAAGAATGATAGAAATAAAAACTAGAAGAAAAGAAATAACAAGGGTCAGAATAAATAAAATGAAAATTCAGAAAAATAATAGAGAATCAATAATACCAGAACTCAATTCTTTTTTAAAAAAGGTATAAAGGTATAAGGAGACTGCCAAACCCAACTAGAAACGCACAATCTAAAGAGGATTAAATTAATACATGAGACCTTCTAAAGATTAAATCCATGTATGCATCAAAAACTTTTTCCAAGAGGGTGAAAAGAAAATCTATAGACTAGGAACAAACATTTGGTAATATAATCTCAGGCAAGAGTCTTATAATAAAAGTTTACAAAATACTCCTGGGCCTCCACAAGAAAAAGACTGCTAACACAATTACAAAATGGACAAAAGATATGGAATGAATTTTCGCAGAAGAAGATATTAGAATGGCAAACAGACACACAAAGAAATGCTCCAAATCACAGGCAATAAGAGAGATGCAAATCAAAACCACAATGAGGTATCATCTCACTCCAGTAAGAGTGGCAAAGTTTAACAGGGCAGCAAGTAATAGATGCTGGAGAGGATGTGGCGAGAAAGGAACTCTTATACTTTGTTGATGGGATTGCAAAATGGTACAATCATTCTGGAAGGCAGTTTGGCACTTCCTCAAAAATCTGAACATAGAAATTCCATACGATCAGCTATCTTCCACTACTTGGAGTATACCCTGAGAATATGAGAACTGAGGCACGAACTGAGATTTTTTTAATTAATTGTAATGAACATTTACAGAGATTTTGGATTTCCATTCATTCATTGTTGCACTTTTCTCCCTGCCCACCTCACTGCCACCCCCGTTCGCTCTTCTCTTTGAAAAGTAAAAGAAAAATCCCTTCATTGGTATATAATCCTCCCGCATCACCCCCACCCCGAGTATACTCCACTCTGCAACCTTCATTCCGGACTCTTATGATAATCATAATGCCCTAAAATATATTGCTTTGAAACTGTTCTCTCCCTTATCGGTTTCAATGCAGTATACATAATTCATCTAGTTTTTCTCATTCTTACCCTAACCCTGATGTCAGTCCCATTCTATAGCAGTGGCACTATGCAGTGTTTGTCCTTTTGTGACTGAGATATTTCACTCAGCATAATGTCCCTGAGGGTCACCCATTTTGAATAATATTGCATGAGTTCCTTGTTTTTGAATGCAGCATAGTATTCCATTGTGTGAATATACCACAGCTTCTCTATCCATTCGTTTGTTGATGGGCACTTAGGTTGTTTCTAACTCCTTGCTATTGTGAAAAAAGCCATGATAAACATGGGTGTGCATATATCTACTTGGATATCGGTTATGGTCTCTTTGGAGTATATTCCCAGTAATGGAATTGCTGGGTCAAATGGTATGTCTATTTGCAACTTTTTGAGAAAGCGCCAAACTGCTTTCCACAGTGGTTGCACCATTTTACACTTCCACCAACAGTGAATAAGGGGTCCAGTCTTTCTACAACCTCGCCAGCAATTGTTGCTTGCCATTCTGTTAAATTTTGCTATTTTGACTGGGGTGAGATGATATCTCATAGTAGTTTTGATTTGCATCTCTCTTAGAGCTAGGAATTTTGAACATTTCTTCATGTGCTTGTTGGCCATATGAATGTCTTCTTTGGTGAAGTGTCTGTTCATATCCTGTGCCCATTTTTCTATTGGATTATTTACCTTTATCTTATTGTGGTGCACAAACTGAGATTTCTATACCAATGTTCATAGCAGCATTATTCACCATTGCAAGAAAATGAAAACAGCCCAAATGTCCAACCACAAATGAATGGACTCAGAAATTATGGTACATTCACACAATGGAATACTATGCAGCAAGCAGGAGCAATGATTTCATAACTTACTAACTTGGGAGGGACTGGAGAAAATTATGCGGAGTGAATTCAGTCCCAGAATGATAAATATTGTATAAAACCATTATTGTTCAATAAGTATAAGGATCTAAGAGGGGATGGAGAGGGTGAAAGCAGAAGGATGTGGATGTGCAGGGGGAGGGGGAGATTAATTATCAGGTTGTATAATTCGATGAGTGGGAGGGGAGGGAAGTTGAAAGAATTTATTCTTGAAAACAATGTATTCAAATTTTGTAAACTAGTAGAAAATTTAAGAAATAAAGAAAAATTTTAAAAACCCACCAACCCCCCCCCCCAATTTAAATTGCTGAACCTTCCTGACAAAGGAAGGATAGAAATAACCAGAAATAAAAAGCAAAAAGAGAGAACATTACAACTGACTTTATAGACACAAAAGACCGCATGACAGACTAGAACAAGTGTATGGCAACAAACTGGACAATGTGGGTAAATGGCCACATGTTTAGAAGCACATAACCCACTCAAACTGATTCAAAAAGAACTAAAAAGTCTCAAGGAATAAAATTATCAAATCAGTAACCAAAAAGCTCTCAACAGAAGAAGAGTCCTAGATCAAATGGCTTCACGGAGACTTCTAGCAAACTTTTCTTAGATAATTGACACCATTACTATTTAAACACTTCCAAAGGAACAGAGTAGGAAGAAATACCCCCTAACTCATTGTATGAAGCAAACATAACTCTGATACTCACACCAGACAAAAACACCACAAAAAAAGGAAATTAAAATGGCTTTGGGCCCTTCCTAGTCTAGTGCATAGACAACGAAAATAATTCCTCCTGGTCCTAAAACATGCAAATCATCACCAGTTCAAAGCATCTTTGCATAGTGGGGAATATGGCCATTAAAGGTCAGACCTAGGTTTGAAAAGCACACACAGGTTTCATAATCTGAGGCCAATTTCTGTATCTATCTCCTCACGTTGAATGTGATGTGGATACTAAATCTACTTTAAAGAGTTATTGTAAGAATCTGCTCAAATGGCATTTGCAAAATGACACAGTAAGTTATTTGACACATAATCAATCATTAAAAAACATCTTTTGCTTTTTTTAATATAGTATTTTCTAACTATGCTAGGAATGAAAAACAGAGGAAGAAGGGTGTTGCATTCAGAGTTAAAAAGACAATTTCAAATTCTATCCTGAAGTACACTGATGTGTGTGAACGGATACTTTCTAAACCCATACAAGAAAGACTTGTTTCTTAATATGACTATTATTCAGACACATGTACCAACAACGTCAAAACCAAAGAGAAGGAAATTGAAGACTTTTACCAAATTTTACAGTCTGAAATTGACTGTAATCAAGATGTGTTAATGATAATTGGTGACTGGAATGCAAATGTTGGAAACAATAAAAACGAAATGGTAGTCAAGAAAGTACAGACTTGGTGACTAAACTGAGGCCAGAAATCTAATGACTGAATTTTGTATGCTCAATAATTTATTCATTTCAAATACTTTTTTAAAAAAACACAAAAAGCTACTATGTACATGAATTTCACTTCATGGAATACATAAAAATCAGATGGTCTACATCTGTGCAAGAAATTAGTTGGGGAAGCTCAATATCAACAGTCAAAACCAGGCCAAGCAGTGACTGTGGCAAAGACCACCAATTACTTATGTAAAAGTTCAAACTGAGGCTAAAGAAAATAAAAGCAAATCCACAAGAACCATATGACCTTGAGTCTATCCCACCTGAATTTAAAAATCATCTTAAGAATAGATTTGAGACATTGAGCACCAAAGATCAATGACCAGAGGAGTTGTGGGATGACATCAAGGATATCATTCATGAAGACAGAAAAAGGTCATTATAAAAACATAGGAGAAAGAAAAAAACAACAACCCATCAAACTGTATGTTAGAAGAGACTGAAAAATTGCACTAGGTCAACACGCTAAAGTAAAAGCGCTGAACAGAAGATTTCAAAGGGCAGCTCGAGAAGATAAAGCAAAGTATAACGAAATGTGCAGAGTGTTGGAACTGGAGGATAAAAAGGAAAGAACTTGCTCAACATTTCTCAAGCTGAAAGAAATTAAAGACAAATTAAAAACTTGAGTTGCAATGCTGAGAGATGCTATGGATGAAATCTTGAATGATCTAGCAAACATTAAAAGAAGGGAATACTAAAGTATACTCGGGGTCGGGGGTGGGAGGAAGGGACGTGGGAATTGTATACTAATGAAGGAATTTTTTT
>NW_006399907.1:2794710-2806357 GCF_000299155.1 Elephantulus edwardii | reverse complement strand
AAATAAATAAAAAATTATAATAAAAAAAAAAGGGAATACTCATATGCCCTGTATGAAAATGAACCAGGAAAACTGAAATATTTCAGAACATACCATATGAGCAAGAGCCAATGATGATGAAGGAAGTTCAAGCTGCATTGAAAGTATTGGCAAAAAAATAAAGCCTCAGGAATTAATGGAATATGACTGACATGTTTCATCTAACAAATGCAGCCCTAGAATATTCACTAGGCTGTCAGGAAATTTGTAGAACAGCTGCCTTCCCAGCTGACTGGAAGAGATCCCATCTTCCCAATCCAAAGATAGGTGGTCCAACAGAATGTGGAATTAGCAAACAATATCATTACTATTACATGTAAGGAAAATGTTGAAGATCATAAAATGGCTAGAACAATACATTCACAAAAAACTGACAGAAGTTCAGGCTGGATTTGGATAAGACTATGGCACCAGGGTTAGCAGTGCAACTCCATTTCCCAATTGCCAAGATTTTTAGGGGTCCCTGGCATTCCTTCCTAACATGCACTGTGCACACACCTCTCCAGAGCAGGATTCGGGAACGTGCTCAGGTGGTAACAGGACATTACCTATACCCAGCAGCTCTCACCTTGATTTTCTCCTGCTACAATATTCTCTAGGCTACTGCGCATATGATTCTCAGACCTCAAACTGCCCCATTAATTCTGCTTCACTCACCTTTTCACCTGGGTAATCATTAATTTGCTGTTGCTTATTCAGTTTCTCCTAATCCTTAACTAGAATTCTCCTTCAGCAGCGTTTACCTTTAAAATGGCATGTTAGACTTCAACCCAGAAAGTTCTAAGAGGATTAGGAGGAATGAGTTTCAGCTAAAAAACAGACATAAGGTGAAGATGGGACAACTGGTATAGATAAACGCTTGCAGGAAAGAAACTCTCCTGGCATGTTGAGACAAGTCACTGATAAACAATTCTGCAGCCTGGAGTGTCTTATGACCCAAGTTATAAAAAAATTAAGTTCTCTACGGCTTTCCCTTGCTCCTCTAGATTCTATCTGGCTCTAAAGAGCCTCTCCATTGAAGGACGCTGACTGTGCAGCCTCCAAATTGCCAGGTAATTACTAATGTGGCTTGTTAAACTAGCCAGGTTATCAGGGAAGCCAAGAGAAAGTGTCACAACCATCACTTTAGTATGTTGATCTTGAAAATGCTTTGAATCTCTTTACTCTTATTTCACTTTTACATAATTTCCATTTGACCTTATCTTACTTGAGTTCCAAATTCAAACTAGTAGGTAATAGCCACCAAACTACCTTTTACATTGGAAAATACCATTCAAGAGAAAAGATCATCACTCTGAATAAAAGGAAGTGCAAGAAATAGCACCTCTTCATTGGTAAAATTAAATAAAGCACTGCATGCACTCATGAGGTATAAGATCTAGAATCATCTGACATTTTTTACTTCAGGCTTTCAGCTTTAAATGGGTTGGCAAAAATACTAATGAAAGATGATACTGGCCGTAGAACAGAAACAAGTCAAAGCAGTAAGTAACTGAAGTAAGCCATAAAGCAGAAAAGTGTAGAAGCTTAGAGTCACAAGAAGGAAAAGAAGGTAATAATCAGAAGTAATGAAGCAGTAGACATAGTGGATAGTAACTGTTGAACATGCAAAGTTATAAAAACAATAAAAATGGTAATTATAATAGAAACACACACCAATTCCTGTTGCTGGCTATTATTTTAAAAGCTTCAACCCTATGAAATATATTTACACTTCACAGATGAGGACCCTGAGCCACAGAACTCAAAACTCAAATTCATTGCAAGCCAGTGGTTACCATTGCATAGCTGACCCTCCATTGGATTTTTGGCTCCAGCAGCCAGGAAATTAAAAGACGTACTGCCACGGGAAAGTCTCTCCAAAGTACTGAAGAGCAATGACGTCTCTCTGGAGACTAAGGTGTGTCTGATACAAGCCATGGTCTTTGCAATCACTTGTTATGCATCAGAGAGCTGGACAATGAACAGGGAGGATAGAAGGAGAATTGATGCTTTTGGGCTTTGGTGTTGGAGAAGAGTGCTGAGGGTGCCATGGACTGCTAAGAAAACAAACAGATTCATCCTGGAGAGGGTTAAACCGGGCTGCTCTTTGGAGGCAAGGATTCTGAAACTTCGTCTGACATACTTTGGTCATGTTGTAAGGAGGGACAGGTCCTTGGAGAGGGACATCATGCTTGGGAGGGTGGAGGGCAGGCCCAGGAGGGGAAGGCCCTTTGGGAGGTGGATTGATTCGGTGACTGGGGCAATCGGGATGAGTGTGTCAGAGACAATGAGATTGGCACAGGACAGAGCAGAGTGTAGAGCTGTTGTACACAGGGTCGCTATGAGTCGCAAGCGACTCGACAGCACGTAACAACAACAACAACATCAATAACTCAGAAGGATATTGCCTATCTTTCTCTCACAGTCATTGGTGGATTTGAACCACCAGGGAGGTGTGGCCTTTGGGTTAGCAGTACAACTTCCTATGAACCTAAGTACAAGGCCTTTTGCCGAAGGTCACTTAGCTAGGAAGTGGCATGATTCAATCCTACCACTTTGGCACTAGTGTGGGTGCTGAGAAAGAAGCTGAATTACAAGAATAATTGATGAGTTACTGCTGATTTCTGAACCATGTTCAAGTTTTTATGAAGCTAGAGGCCTGAGAGGCTTCCTGCATTTTCTTCATTCCATAACTATTCTTACACTAACCCTTCATAGCCTGAAGTAATTTGAACAAGTCTTAATGCTTTGCCATTCAAAAGAACTCAGGCAATATCTGGAATTTAAATGAAACAATAAATGTGACAGCATTTCACCTTCTGAAAGAAATTAACCAGACTAAACATTTTTATTCTGAAAATGAGGTGAAATTGCTGAAGATGTGGTCTGGTGACCAAGATTGAGTTTGTTTCTAAATCCTGTCTCTTTGTGACATGACATTATGGTATATTTTGTCATACATGAGGGAAATTTTAGAATGTTTTCATTTGGGACATATAATTACCATCACATTTTAATTAAATATCATTATATTAATTACACGGCCCTGTTCTACTTCATTCCTTCCCAAAGGAATCAGAATAAAGAGGCTCTGATTACAGGGACAAAGAACAAAGGCCAAAAGGAAAGGAGCTTGAAGATGACTTTATCTTTGTACTCTTCTTGTAGTATTGTGAGTTGGTGTGAAAAGAGTGGCCCATGAGGTGAGTGAAGGCAGCAGAGTGGCATGGTGGGAGAGTGCTGGGCCCATGAGGTGGGTGAAGGGGGAACAGCAACCACAGCGTCAATTGAGTCATCAGAGTTCTTTTTTCAAATGGGGAGAACAGGATTGTGGGACAGTACCTTCACCCCAATCCCAACTACAAAAGGTAAGAAAATGGTCCTAATTGAAATGCATTCTTTTTGGGGAACAGACTTACTCAGAGTGATGACTGTTTTACAACTACAAAATAGCTCCACCTGGAAAAATAAACAAAAAACAACAAATGCAAAATAAGGTAAGGCTCCTGCTGCACACCCAAGGCCTTTATTCCCTTGAGTCCAGATGGTAGAGGGCCTTCTCCATTCAACAGCTACCTTTTTGTTCACTGAGGTTATTGAAGCAGGAAGCAAGCGAGCAGTTGACTTTGCACAACTCTTGAGCCTGAGTTTCCTCATCAGTAATATAAGGATAATAAGTCATCTATTGTTCTAATCCATCAACTGCTCTGCAAGGAAAGATAAGTCATCTCCTCCATGGGGATTTACCACTAGAAACCCACTAGATGGTCGGCTATGAATTGGTTCTGACTTGACAGCACACAACAACAGTAGCAGCAACAACACCCTAGGTAGACAAGGGCTTTAAATCCACCAGCTGTTCCTAGGGAGAAAAATGGGCACTATTCTCTCAGGAGATTTATAGCTTCTGAAAATCCACTGATAGGTCAGCTATAAGTCAATTCATTGTTACTGGAACATAAAATTCATACTTACTGGAACATAACAACAATCCTTGGCACGTCAGGAGAAATAATGAGGTACAACAAGCCCTTAATGAGTACTGTTGTTGTTGTTATGTACCATCAAGCTGCCTGCTACTCATAGAGACCTTATGTATAATAGCTCTGAACCCTTACCCTATCCTGAGCCAATCTCACTGACTCCAACAACCTCTCCTCATTACCCCAGTTACTGTGCCAATTCATCTCATCCGGGATCTTCCTCTTCTGTGCTGTCCCTCCACCCTTCCAAGCACGATATCCTTCTCAAGGGCTGGTCCCTCCTGGCCACATGCTCGAAGTATGTGAAATGGAGCTTCAAAATCCTTGCCTCCAAGGAGAAACTTGATTTCACCCTCTCCAAGACAGACCTGTTTGTTCTCTTGGAGGTCCATGATATGTTAATACTCTTTTCAGCACCACAATTCAAAGACATCGATTCTTGTTCTATCATCCTTGGATATTGTCCAGTTCTCTGATGCATAGTAAGCTATTATGAAGACCATGGCCTGGATTAGGTGCACCTTAGTCTCTAAATTGACATCAGTACTCTGATGTCAGTACTCCGGAGAGGTCCCTGACAGCAGATTTTCCCCAGTGCAATTCATATTTAATTTCCTGACTGCTGGTGCCAAAAGTGTTGATTGTGGAACCAAGGAATCTGAAACTGTTAACAATCTCAATCTTTTCTCCATCTACCTTGGTGCTGCCAATTGGCCCAGTGACGAGAATCTTAGTCTTCTTGATGATGAGCTTCAATCCATTTGAAGACTACAGCCCTTGACCTTCTGCAGCAAGTACTACAGGTTCTTCTCAGTTTCAGCAAGCAAGGTTGTGTCATCTACCTAACGTAGGTTGTTGATGAGCCTTCCTCCAATCCTGATGCTGCATTTCTCCTCATATAGCCCAGCTTCCCGAATGATCTGTTCCACATACAGATTAAAAAGGTACGGAGTCGGGTGGGATGTATCCCTCATTCACTCTTCTCCTGATTTTGAACCTACAGAGTTTTCTTGCTTTATTCTGAGGACTTCTTCCTGGTCTGAGTATAGGTTTTGCATGAGCACAGTCAGGTGTTCTGGGATTTCCATTTTTCGTCAAGGTTAGCCACAATTTGTTGTGATCCACACTGTCAAATGTCTTTACATATTCAGTAAAATACAGATAGATATTCCTTTGGGACTCTCTGCTTTCAGCCAAGATCCATCCAACATTGTCTCTAGTGCCATGGCCTCTTCAAAACCCTGCTTTTATTTCTGGTAGTTCTCTGTCAATGTACTTGCTGTTCCAGTCATTTTTGGATAATCTTCAACAGGATGTTGCTTGTGTGTGATATTAGTGATATTGGTCAATAATTTCCACACTCTGTTGGGTCACTTGTTTTTTGAAATGGGAATAAATATAGATATCTTCCAATCAATTGGTCAGGTAATTGTCCTCCAGATTTCTTGGCACAACCTGGTGAGCATATTCAGGGCAGCATTTGTTGAAATTTGGCAATTGGTATTCCATCAATTCCTGAAATTCTCTTCCTTGCAAACACCCAGCTAGAAAGAGCAGTCACCAGATATTTGTTAATTGACAGAAAATAAATTTTATACTTTCATATTCTTCTAAGGAAATGAGCAGATTTGATTGTCCAGGAGCAGAGATGTGAATTTTTTTCCTTCAATTTGGGAAAAGTAATTCAGCCCATTTCTTATACAAATCAACTATTTTACACTCTGATTACATTGCATTGATTCAGGCTGTATTATCTAGGCTTGGACAAAGAGCACAAGGTTCCTACTTTTAGTGATCCAATTCATGTGCTAAGGCACCTCAATGATTAAGTTCTTATCTGTTAAGTGTAAGGTCCAAGGTCAAATCTACCAGTTGTTCTGCAGAAGAACAGATGCGGCAAATTTAAGGATTATGGAATGACTGGACACTTCCACAGGGAAGTTCTACTTTGTCTCCTGGGATCACTATGAGTCAAAATTGACTTGATGACAACAACCTACATTCTGATTGAGGGTTAGGATGAAACAAAAAAGAGAAAATATAAGAGAATGTTTGTTGTTGTTGTTGTTAGGTGCCATCAAGTCAAGTCCAACTCTTATCAACCCTATGAACAACTGAGCTAAACTAATTCTGTGCCATCATCACAATCTTTGACATGCTTGAGCCCATTGCTGCAGTTACTGTGTCAATCTATTCATCTTTCCAAGCATGATGCACCTCTTCAAGGAATAGCCTCTCCTAGCAACATGCCCAATGTATGTGAGACGAAGCTCTGGCTGGGCTTTCTTGCCCATCTTTCTCCTGTGAGAGCATGTAGGATGACCCAGCAACAATAGCAAAGTTCAGCAGGCAACAAAGAACAAATGTTGGTGAGGCTGTGGAGAAATTGGTACTCTTTTTTACTGCTAATGGGAAGGTAAAATTGTACAGCCACGATGGAAAGTGGTCTGGCACTTTCTCAAATGTTAGATATAGAAACACCATTTGACCCAGCAATCCCACTACTAGGAATATATCCTATAGAAATGAGAGCCACCACTCAGATGTATGCATATCCATGCTTATTGCTGCATTATTCACAATAGCAAAGAGATGGAACCAACCCAAGTGCCCATTAACAAACAAGTGGATAGAAAAACTATGGCACATTCAGGCAATGGAATAGTACATAGCATTGAAAAACAAAGAACTTGTAAACATTATACAACATAGAGCTTCAAGGACATTAAGTTGAGTAAAGTATCTCAGTCACAAAAGGACAAACATTGCATAAACACCACTGTTATAAAATAGGCAGACAAGGGGTCTGGTTGAGGAGACAATAAGAAAAAAGTGGATAAATAATGAATACTGCATTAGATCAGAGGAGGGTAAGAACTGACCCAAAGGTATATATGATTAGGTATTATGTGTTTGACAACAATCTGGAACAAGCAGTGCATTGTGGGGTGGGCTTGGGGAAGGTGAGAGATGGGGAGTGGGGGAAGAAAATGTGCAACAATGAAAAATTAATATTAAAAAAATAGAGGATTAGTAGATGAAAGCAGAGAATATATTTTAAAATAGGGTGAGCAAAGATAATAATGTCTTTTACTTCTGAATGATGAAAAAAAAGGCAACTTCTATATAAAGATCTTGGCAAGAGTAAAGATACAAATCAAAGCTTCTGAAATAGGAATGGGAGTGACATACTTTAGATCCTTGAAGGAGGCAGTGGCCTGGGGCACAGTGAGTGAAGAAGAGTTATACAAAGTTAGACAGTGATCAGTTCACTTGAAAGAATTTGTATTCACTCAAAGTATAATGAGAATCAAGTCATGGCCTCTCTTAATACCACCCCCATTTTCCACTAAAATTTTCCCTCAGTCAATCCCATTTTGCTTATATTGACTACATTTATGAGCATGGCCAGGGCCAGAGGAAGCTGCTGCTTCGTTGTAGGACTCATTTGTAAGGTTCTGAGGGTTCCTAACAAAAGGGCAATCAATGGAGGTCATGAATCAGCAATTCCATCAACTAAGTAAGAAGGGAAAATCAGACTCTTGGTTCAACCTTCTGTCAGGAGAGGTTGAATCATAGTGAAATTGAGATCTGCTAAAACCAGTAAAAAGCTTTGAATTTGTACTTCAACATTTTTCTATATGGTATTCTTGTTTGATAAATTATTGAGGTTGGAGATTTTTATCCTAATTTATTCAACTTCCCATCAAATCTCATTGCCATAGAATTGGCTCTGACTGACAGTGAGACAGTGAACCTATAGGACAGAGGAAAATCACCCTGCAGTGTTTCCAAGGCTGAATATAAATTTTTACAGAAGCTGACCAACATCTTTCTCCGGTGGGTTAGAAACACTGACCTGTCTGTTAACACTCAAGCCCTTTAACTACTGACTTTCTAATTCTTTTAGAAAATCGCATGTATATGAATGAAAAAAACAATCACCCCTTCCAAAATGCCACTCAAAAGCCCCTGACCTTCTTTACCTTCTAATGAGGATTAATCTTTTATAAACATCAACTTTATTTATCCTGTGCTATTTTAGACTGTCAGGGTTGTTTTCAGCTGCCTTCTAAAGCTTAATTTATTTATAGAAGAAAGGAGTCATATGTGTGGAAATAATAACACTTTTGTCAGAAAGTCAGGCAACAAGACACAGCTCCAGAGCCCAGACACCACTCAGTGGCTCCTACTTCCTGGGAAGTGGGCGAGGCCGAGATAGGAGGGCATGTACCCTGCAGCAGAGACCCATGGACTCCAAGTAAGCAAAATATCAAAAGGTCTGCATTGCTCCCCCCCTAGCAGTCTCTCAGCGCTGAGCTGTCCCTACCTCCTCACAGCCTCCCCCATTGCTGACTAATAATGATGGGGTATTGGTGTGTGTTGTCCAGTTTCTGACTCACAGCTCCGCCTGTGACAGAGTAGTACTGCTATCCTCTAGCATTTTCTAGTGGGTGGAAACAGTTCTCTACGTCTTTCTCACTCAGAATTTTGGGGTGGGTTTAACACCTGAATACTTAGCCCCTGGACCACTAGGGCTTTTTTCATTGTCCATAAACATTCAAAAACTCATTGATGTGGAGTCAGAACCACAGCTGACCTTCCAGTGGGTTTTCAGAGGCTGTAAATTGCTTAAGAGGAGGTTGCCCATCTTTCTGGGCCACTGGTAGATTCCAGCAACCAGAGAGGTGCCATCTTTCTGTGAGCAATGCAACTCCCTACCCACTACCAGAGCTCCCTTGATCATAAATACAATCTTTCTTGGGATCCTTGCACTTAACCTAGCAAGGCATTTAACGTTAAACTTTGATCAGCTCTCTTTGTCACCCTTTTATGTTTTCTTCTGATTTCATTTGCCCTAGGAAAACTAGCTGCAGGTGATTATATTCTGATTCATGGCAACTCCATATGCGTGTGGGTTGAACTCTGCTTCATAGAGTTTTCATTGGTTGGTTTTTTTCAGAACTAGATTGCCAGGCCTTTCTTCCCAGTGATCTCTGACTAGCGGCTGACTGTGTTAACTTGGTGACTTGTGTCAACAAGGGACTCTCAGTAATCCTGAGCTTGCTACTGTGGAGTCGGGTACAACTAACTCACAGTGAACCTTCATTGAGGTTGTGAGGTTATAGGCTTTATAGGAGGAAACTGTCCACCTTTCTACTGTGGAGCAGCTGGTGAATGAAAATTTTAGACCTTTTGGTTAGCAGCTCAACATGCTATGCTCTACTACCAGGGTTCCTTTCAAGTTAACTCTAAAGATAAATGTAGTTATTCTAGATGAGAAGACTGAGGTCTGAAGCTGAGCTGGCTTCATGGGAGCACAGTGTAAGGAGTACTTGGGAGTATTCTATTCTTGGTTACGGAACCCTGATGGTTCAGTGGTTTATCCCTCAGCTGTTAACCAAACTATCTACACTAGAACCTCATTCGTCTAAGAAACCCTGTAGACCAATTAAACCCTGTTTTATAGGGTTATGATCTGAATAGACTCTCTGCACACAACTAACTCACTGCCTTTAAGTCTGTTCTAACTCATAGTGAACCTCCATCGAGTTCGCAAATTTGTAAATCTTAACAAGAGGAGACTGCCCATCTTTCTCACAAAAAGTCACTCGTGGATTCGAACTATTGGAGACTTGAAGCATTTGGGTTAGCAGTGCAATTTATTACAGATTATACCACATAGGCCTTGGTAAGTGTTCTACTGCCAACATCTTGAAAGTCTTAATAATCTTTGAGGAATGGTCTATACATTTTCATTTTGCACTGAGCACTGCAAATGATGGAGATTTTTCTTTCTCAGAAGGGTTGCATAACATTTCTACAGAGCAATAACGATTTATCGCATTGTCTTTATAGCATGAGTTTCACCAGGAGAAACAGAGGCACAGAAGGGACATACATGTGACACGGTGAGACAAAGCAGCAGTGTAGAATGTGTAGTTGTGTGGTGAGGGCACTGGCTCTGAGCATCAGCCTGCCTGCCAGCGAAGCCACTGCTGGATGGTGGTACTGCCTTTTACAACCTACACACACAGACGCCGCAGCCAGAAAACACAGTCCTTCTCTACAATTATAGGTTCTTGGGCTGTCTGCCTTTTGGCTGATTTCAAAATAGCACAGTTGACTGTTTCTAGCCGGCGGAAAAAGAAAACAAAACATCATTACTCCTCTACTCACCCGTGAGACAAAAGTCCCTCTCTGGATGGAGCCCAGCATGCATTCGTCTAGCCTCTTTATCTCATCCTTCTGCTGGCTCCAACCCGTGAACAGTGAGAAGTGAGTTTGCAGAGATAGCCAGGGAGTAAGGTAACTCATTTAAATGATAAAACAGGAAACCTGTTTCCAGTTTGACATGGATAGTGTTTTAACATGAAAAGATCTGGAGTCTGTACTAAATACCTGGGAATGCCGTTAATCAGGTAGCTTAGAGGGAGGCACCAGATTTCTTCTTTCGAGGAAAGTTTTCTTTAACCATAACTGGGCAGGGAAAGCATTTGCTGTGCTCTTGTTTGCACAGACAGGGGGAACGAGCAGGTCAAAGGTAGAGGACTCTAATCCTAGCCCTGGCTCTGAGACCGAGCTTGGACAAGTTACTTGAGTGTTCAGACCTTAGTGTCCCCTCTGCAATCTGATGTTCGAATCCCTCCCCCTCTCAATTTTAAGGTTGCTGATAAAATATATTAAATGTTCTTTGTAGAAACAAGAACATATGACATATAATTTTTCACCGGAATTTAGTTTCCAATTATTTATTATAAAGTGATCTTTCCTGATTTTTCATTACATGTCTCTTTATGATTAAACTATGCGGCAGTGGAGAAAGTACATAACATCCTTAACCAAGTGATCTAAGATCAAAATGAACATTGATTGGGAGACAGAGGAACACTGCAAGCTCATATATGAAAGCTAAAGAAGAACACATCATGTGGGTAATAATCAGGCCAAAGGTACATAAGTTGGATCGGGGCACATGCGGTTAAGCATCCAACTGCTAACTAAAAGGTTGGCAGTTCAAACCCAGCTAGGGCTGTCTTGGAAGACTTCCTTGGCAATCTGTCTCTCAAAAGGTAACAGCATTGAAAAAAACCTTACAGAGCAGTTCAATTCTGAACACTTCGGGGCCTCAAGAGCCAGATTCAACTCAGCACCAGAACAACTATGAGGAAACCTCAGACTCCCAAACTGAGAAACATTCAAGTTAAGAAAAATGGCCTACTTTTAAAAAGTCAATAACATGGAAGACAAGAAAAGTTTGAAGACATTGTTTGAAGACAAAATGATAAAAAAGAAAATGATGCAAGATAAGATCCTGAACTAAGTTTTCTATGGGAAACACCTCCCAAAAGATAGTATTGGGATAATTAAAGGAATTTTCATATGGACAGTAGATTAGAGTAGCACTAGCTCATAGGGTTTCCAAGAATGTAAATTTTTACATTCACATACCCGCTCATCTTTTTCCCAGAACATTGCTGGTTCGTTCAAGTCATCATCATCTGTGTTAGCAGCGAAATGTTTTGTTGTTTGTTGTTGTTATGTGCCGTCAAGTCGCCTGCGACTCATAGCGACCCGATGTACAACAGCCCTAAACTCCGCTCTGTCCTGTGCCAATCGCACTGTCTCTGACACTCCCATCC
>NW_006399907.1:2788232-2791424 GCF_000299155.1 Elephantulus edwardii | reverse complement strand
CTTCCATGGCTTCTGTGATTTCAAACACATCAGCTGATGGTAGTTCCTTATGTTGGGATCAGTGTCTTTGAAGTTTAGTCGTAATGTTTCCCGATCAAAGGTGATGCATCCTGTAGAACTGGTGTGTAGATAGGCTTTTCTTGGCCCTCGGGCAGGAACGGATGTCGCGGGGTTTTGGCGTCTTTGATTACCTGGGAAGATGGGAAATGTTTTAAAGACCAGCAAATTTTATAACTACAGCATTAATCTTCAGAATATCCTTGCTCAACTTAATTTTATTTGGATACACAAACAATACTCATGGTAGCAGCAATCAAGAAATCAAAAGATATGTTGCATTGATGAAATCTGCAGTTAGTGATCTCTCCAACCCATGAAATTAATTCCTTTGCATCTTAAAGTTGTGCAAAGAATAAAGATGACAAAGGAAGTGTCAATGCCTTTAACTTGTGTTGTTGGCTAAATTTATTGAATAGATCATGTTGTTGTCAGGTGCCATCGACTTAAGTATGGCTCATAGCAACACTGTGAACAACAGATCTGAACCCTGTCCTAACCTGTGCCATTTTCATAATTTCTGACACACTTCAGCCCATTGTGTTAATCCATCTGGTTAAGGGTCTTCCTCTCTTTCACTGACCCTACACCATGATGTCCATGATGTCTCCTTCCAAAGAATTGCCTATCTTAGCAACATACCCAAGACATACCTGTTTATTATTTTTGGCAGCCAATAGGATAGTCAGTACTCCTCTTTAACACCACAAATCAAAGGCATCAATTTTTCTTTGTCATCCTTATTCATTATCCAGTTCCCAGATGCAGAACAAGGTCTTTAAAAGACCATGGCCTGAATCAGGTGTACCTGAGTTTTCAAACAGAAATGATAGTTCCTTAGTAATTTGGAGAGGCACTTGATAGTAGACTTGCCTGATGTAATATATCTCCTAAATTCCTGACCGCTGGTATCAAAGGTGTTGAATATGGATCCAAGCAAGATGAAATTATTGACAATTTCAATTTTTTTCTTGACCTATTATAATGTTGTACGTTGGCCCAGTGGTAAAAATATATGTCTTGTTGATGTTGAGATGTAATCTGTACTGACGGTTGTACTCCTGATCTTCTGCTGCAAGTGTTTGAAGTCCTTCTTACTTTTAGCAACTAATGTTGTATCATCTGTATGACACAGTAAATACCTGACCTGGCTTTGACTGCTGATATTGAGCTTCTCTGATGATTCTTTCCACAGATGTAGTCAATTTGATTCCTATGCAGCCCATTAGGGAAGGTCCTTGTGTAAAATCATCTTTTATGTGTTTTTATAAAAGGTATTTGTGGCAAACAACAAATGCTGGTGAGGTTGTGGAGAAACTGTTGGTGAGAGTGTAAAATGGTGCAACCAAAATGGGTGACCCTGGAGGACATTATGCTGAGTGAAATATCTCAGCACAAAAGGACAAATACTGCATAATGCCACTGTTGTAAAGCAGGACTGATATTAGAGTTGGGAGGACACTAAGAGGGCATAAATAATGTATACTGCATTGAAACAGATGAGAGAGAGAACTGTTTAAAAGGGATATATGAATGGGTATTTTTGTCATTACAGAAATCCAGAGTGAAGGCTGCATAGTGGAGTGGATTTGGGAGTGAGGGATTGCATAATAGTGAAAGAGTTTTTCTTTTCAAGGAGAAGAGTGAATTGGGGCAGAGGGGGTGGGCAGGGAGAAAAGTACAACAGTGAATGACTGGAAACCGTCTTTGTAAACTTTCATTAAAATTAATATAATAAAAAAAAAGAGCTTCAATGGACAGATGACAAAAAAAAGTATTTGTGATGAATAAGTCATTGAATGTACAAAATTCAATTGTTCGCTGTCTAACCTCATTTCTCTCACCAAAATCATACTTTCTGACTACCATATTATTTCCAACTTTTGCATTTCAGTCACCAATAATTTTTTAATGCATCTTGTTTGCATGTTTGTCCAATTTTAGATTGCAAAAGTGGACAGAAATCCTCAGTTTCCTCCTCTTTGACTTCAGCTGTTGATACATATGTTGAATAAAAGTCATATAAAATGTCTTCCCCTTGTATGTGTTTAGATAGTATCCTATCATTTACACCATTGTACTTTAGGCTAGACCTTAAAACATTGTCTTTTCCACTATGAATGCAACATCATTCTTCCTCAGTTTTTCATTCAGTCTGATTCCCTTGGATCCTGAATAAAAGTAGTGAATATCAGAAGAATATCTACTGTTCTATTGACTATGCAAAAACACTTGAATATGTGTATTGTAACAAACTATGACTAACATTGAGGAGAATGGGATTCCAGAACACTTAAGTGTGCTTAAAATAAACCTATACCTAAACTGAGAAGCTGTTGCTCAAACAGAACAAGGGAACACTGAATGGCTTAATGTCAAGAACGGTGTATGTCAGGGCTGTATCGTCTTCTCTATACCTTTTCAATCTGTATGCTGAACATATCCTTTGAGAATCCGGGCTTTACAAAGAAGGATGTGGTATCGGAAAGCTGGAAGACTCATCAACAACCTTTTTTATGCAGATGGCACAACCTTGCTTGCTGAAAGTAAAGAAGACTGGAAATGCTTGCTGCAGAATATCAAAGATTACTGCCTTCAATATTTGCTTTATCTTACCATCAAGAAAACAATGATCCTCACCACTGGGCCAATAGACAACATCATATTAGATGGAGAAAAGATGAAATTGTCGTGATTTTATGTTGCTTGGCTCCATAATCAAAACCATCGGTGCAAGCTGCCAAGAAAACAATAGATGTTTTTCACTGGGAAAGTCTGCTGTCAACGACCTCTCCAAAGTGTAAACAGCATTTATGCCAATTTTAAGACTAAGGTGTGCCTGATTCAAGTCATGGTCTTTTAAATCATCAGCTATGAATAAGGACGACAGAAGGATCAGTTCCTTTAATTTGAGGTGTTGAAGAAGAATGCTGACCTAGAGTTCAATGGCTTGCCAAAGAAACAAAAATGTCTTTGAGAAAGTGCAGCCAGAGTGTTCCTAGAAGTAAGGATGACTGTTATAACCTCTACTCAGAATATTACTGCTTTTGATTTTTGACTCATGTACTTTTAACTTGTTAGTTAAATTTGTGTCTTCTAGGCTACAACAGTTCCATGATGCATCTTCAAGGATAT
>NW_006399907.1:2786342-2787784 GCF_000299155.1 Elephantulus edwardii | reverse complement strand
AATAGTGCAACAATGAATGAATGGAAATCTAAAATCTCTGTAAATGTTCATTAAAATTAATAAAATAAAATTTTTTTTAAAAGAGGTAAGAATGGTGAAGCTTCATCTCACATACTTTGGATATATTGTTAGAAGAGGCTATTCCTCTTGGAAAAGTATATTATGCTTGGAAAGGTGAAGGGTCAGCGAAGGAGAGGGAGACCTTCAATAAGATGGAATGACACAGTGACTGCTATAGTGGATCAAGTATATCAGAGATAGTAATGGTGGTGCAGGATAGGATATGATTTAGTTTTATTTTTATTTTTCATAGAGTAACTATAAGCCATACTTGATTTGATAGCGTTTAATAACAGGAATGTGGGAAAGGTGATAGATTGTTGTTATTGTGTTATTGGCCAAGACTGGCAATAACTCTATGAATAGATCTGAACTTGCCCTATCCTGTATCGTGCTCCCCATTCCTAGCATGCTCCAGCTCATTGTCAAAGCCACTGGGTTGATCTATCTTGTTGAGGATCTTCCTTTCTTTCTCTGACCCTTCACATTTCCCTGCACGATGCCTTTTCCCAAGGTTTAGCCCTCCTTAATAACATGCCCACGGTATGTGAGATGAAGGTTCACTATCCTTGCCTTTAAGGGACACCTGGGTTGTCCTTTCAAGACAGACTTTTTTGTTTTTGTGTAAGATTAAGGACAGTGAATAGATTATTGGGGCTTAAAATGATCTGCTGGAGGTTCTTGGGGAAAAAAAATCCCTATTTTTCCTTCAGATGATTAAGTCATGTGTCACTACTTGGAACAGTAGTAGCCATCTTGGGATGATGAGAGGAAAACCTAGAGAATAAAAGAGAAGGCAATTCATACCACTTACAACCACTGGGCCAACTGGCAGCACCATGATAGATGGAAAAGAGATTGAGGTTGTTAACAGTTACAGCTTGCTCGGCTCCACAATCAACACTCTTGGCACCAGCTGTCAGGAGATCAAAAGACAAATTGCATTAGGTAAATCTGCTATCAGGAACCTTTCCAGAGTACTGAGAAGTAGAGATGTCAGTCTGGAGACTAAGGTGTACCTGACCCAGGACATGGTCTTCTAAATTACTTTCTTTTTTATAAATTTATTTTATTATATTTTTGTGTGTGTACCGTCAAATCTAATCTGACTGGTACAGGAGGAGATTGCCCCTCCTTCTCCAGCAGAGCATCTGGTGGATTCAAAACACGTGCCTCTGTGATTGCAGTGCAGTTTCTTGCCACTATGCCACCAGAGCTCCCTTCTAAATTACTTTCTATGCATCAGAGAGCTGGACAATGACTAAGGATGACAGAAGAAGAATTGATGCCTTTGAGTTATGGTGCTGGAGAAGAGTCTTGAACATACCATGGATCACCAAGAAAACAAATAGGCCTGTCTTAGAGAAGTTGAAACCAAGTTT
>NW_006399907.1:2761458-2785032 GCF_000299155.1 Elephantulus edwardii | reverse complement strand
TACATAGGGTCGCTATGAGTCGCAAGTGACTCGACAGCACATAACAACAACAAGAACAACCTTCTATATCCTAACTGCTTTAAATAAGGGGTTTGAAAATCCTGTGAGCTGTGGAGGAACACAGATAGTTATAGTATTAGAGGAGAGCACAGATCTGAAGTCTATTGAATGAGGAAAAATACTGGCAAACATCTTTAAATAATTGGAACATGGAATGTACAAAGGATGAGTGTTGGAAAACTAGAAGTTGTGAAAAATGAAATAGAACACATAAATACTTTAGGCATTAATGAGATAAGATGGACTAGCTTTGGCAACATTGAATCAGATAATCATGTGGTATACTATGCTGGGAATGAAAAATAGAAGAATACTGTTGCATTCTAAGTAAAAAAGTCAATTTCAAGTTCTATCCTAAAGTACAATGTTGTGAATAATAGGATCTTATCCATACGCATATAAGGAAGACCTGTTAATACAACCATTATTCAAAAATACACTCCTACAACTTTGTCTCACATACTTTGAGCATGTTGCCAGGAGAGACTAGTCCTTGGTGAAGGGCATTATGCTTGAAAGGGTGAGGACAGCGCAAAAGAGGAAGACCCTGGAAGAGATGGACTGACACAGTAACTGGAGTAATGGGGTTAGTTGTATTGGAGACAGTGAGACTGGCTCAGGATAGGACATGGCTCTAAGCTATTTTGCTTATGGTCACTCTGAGTCACAGGTGACTTGACAGCACATGACAATGACAGCTATAGCCAAAGAGGAGGAAACAACATTTTTATCAAATCTTGCAGTCTGAAATTGACCAAACATGCAATCAAGGTATGTTAATGATAATAGGTGCCTGAAAAGCAAAAGTTGGAAACAATGAAGAAGGAATAGTAGTCAGAAGATATAGACTTGGTGATAGAAATGAGGCTGGAAATAGAATGAAATAAAATTTTGTAAGTTCAACAATTTAGTCATTGGCGTATTTTTTTTAATAAAAACCAAAAAATGGCAACTTTACACATGGACCTCATCTGATAGACTGCATAGGAACCATATTGATGACATCTATGGAAGAAATCGGTGGAGAAGCTCAATAGCAGCAGTTAAAACTAGGTCAAGGGTAGACTGTGGGTCAGACCTTCAATTCCTCATGTGCAAGTTCAAATTGAAGCCAAAGAAAATTAAAACAAGTTCACAAGAACCAAAATATTATCTTGAGTCTATTCCACTTGAATTTCAAAATTATCATAGGAATAGGTTTGAAACATTGAACACCAATGATCAAAGAACAGATGAGTTGTGGGATGACATAAAAGATATGATCCATCAAGAGAGCAAAGGTCATTACAAGGACAGAGGAGAAAGAAATAACCAAAATGGATGTCAGAAGAGACCCTGAAAATTGCACTAGAGCATCGAGAAGCCAAAACAAACAGAAAACATGCCAAAGTAAAAGAACTGAATAGAAAATTTCAAAGAGTAGTTGGAGAAGATAAAGCAGAGTATTATAATAGAATGTAGAGAGCTAGAATTGGAAAATAAAAAGGGAAGAACTCACTCTGCATTTCTTGAGCTGAGAACTGAAAAATTAATTTAAGCCTCACTACATTGAAAGGGCAATATGTTGACTAATCCAGGAAACATCAAAAGAAGATGGAAGGAATACACAGTCACTGTGCCAAAAAGAATTGATTGACACTAAAAAAGTTTCAGGAAGTGCTGTATTGAGCAGAAGCCAATGGTAAGGAAGGAGGAATTTGAAGTTGCACTGAAGGAAATGTCAGAAAAATAAGGCCCCAGGAATCGATGGGATACCAACTGACTTGTTTAGAATAACAGATGTAGCCCTGGATGTGCTCATATGTCTAGATCAGAAAAGTTGGAGGATAGCTGTCTGGCCAATGGATTGGAAGAGGTACATATTTGTTCCCATTCCCAAGAAAAGTGATCCAACAGACTATGGAAACTGTTGAACAATATCATTAATATCACATGAAAGCAAAATACTGCTAAAGATCATTAACAAAATGTCTGGAACAGTACATAGAAAGGGAACTTCCAGAAGTTCATGCAAGATTTAGAAGAGGTGTGGTACCAGGAATATCATTGTTGATGTCAGATAGATTCTGGCTGAAAGTAAAGAATACCAGAAGAATGTCTGTTTATGCTTTATCGACTATGCAAAGGTATTTGTCTCTGTGGATCATAATAAGTTATGGCTATCATTGAGAAGAATGGAAATCCCAAAGCACTATACTATGCTCATGCGAAATTTCTATCTTTGTTGTGCCAACAGAGCAAGGAAATACTCATGATCTAAAATTAATACAGAAATATGTCAGGGTCATCTTCTCTCAACTTATTCAGCCTGTATGCACATTATTCAATAAACTAGATTCTATTAAGAAGAATATACCATTAAGGTCAGAGGAAGACTCATCCATAACTTGCATTATGCAAATGACTTTGCTTGTTAAAAGTCAAGAAGACTTGAAGCAAAATGAGAACTGAGACTCAAACAGAAGCTTGCACAGCAATATTTATAGCATTATTCACCATTGCAAACAGCCCAGATGTCCAATCACAAACAAATGGACTGAGAAGTTGTGGTACATTCATACAATGGAATACTACGCAGAATTCAGGAGCAATGATTTTGTAAATTGCTACTTAACTTGGTAGGGACTAGAAAGTATTATGCTGAATGAACTAACTCAGTCCCACAAAGACAAATATTGTATAAAACAAATATTGGAGAATGAGTAGGAGGATCCCAGCCAGGGATGGAGGTAAAAATGGAAATAGAGGGGTGAGGATGGGGGGAGTAGGCTGTTAATCATGGGGTTGCACAATTCGATGGATGGGTGGGGTGAAGAAAATGAGAAGGATCTTTTGTGAAAAACAATATATTCAAACTTTGTAAATAAATCAGAACAAAATTTAAAAAACAAACAACAAAAAAGCAATTGTGAAAGACATGGTGATAATATGCATAGAACAATAGTCATTAATTATATAAATGTATATGAAAGATTATATAAAACATAAGGTACATGTATAAAGCACAATGTATATGGATGATTACAAGCAAACCAGTAAAAAATGTAAAAAAGAAAAAAAGACTTGGAGCACTTATTGCAGAAGATCAAAGAATGCAGCCTTCAATATGGTTTGCATCTCAATATCAAGAAAACAAAAATTCTTACCACTGTATCAATAGGCAACATCATGAGAGATGGAGAAAAGAATGAAATTGTTAACACCTTCATCTTACATGGATCCACAATCAATATCCTTCATGACAGCAGTCAGGAGATCAGGAGACATACTGCACTGCAAAGTCTTCAGGGAGGAACCTCTCCAAATTACTGAGGAGCAATGATGTTAGTTTGAGGACTAAGGTGTGTCTGATTCAGGCCAATGTTTTCCTAACCACTAGCTATGCATGCACCTGAGAGCTAAATAATGAATAAGCATGACAGAAAAAAGAATCAATGTTTTTGAGCTTGTGGTACTGGAGAATAATGCTGAATATCCTATGGGTTGCCAAAAGAACAAACAAATTTATCTTGGAGAAAATGCAGCCAGAGTGCTCCGTAGAGGCAAAGATGATAAAGCTTCATCTCACATATTTCAGGCATGTTGCTAGAAGAGGCTATTCCTTGGAAATGGACATCATGCTTGGAAAGGGTCTGTGAAGGAGTGGGAAGACCCTCAATCAGCTATATTGATGCAGTGAGTGCCACAATGGGCTTTATTGATCAGAAAGTGTGAGGATGGTGCAGGATAGGACAGAGTTCAGATCTGTTGTTCAGAGGGTTGCTGTCGGCTGTACTCAATTCAACAGCACCTAACAACTCCCTAAGCAAGATTATTAATTTCTTTGCCTTATGCATTTATTAATCATGTGTGGCAAAAGCCATTGTAACGGAAAGAAAAACTTATGAAACTGATTGGGGGGTTTTTAGCATGTGGTGGTTTCATTAGCCAGAAGCTAAAGGGAACACATGTTTCCATGATTGAGACAGGCAACGTAGGCTTCATGCCAGGAAAGTGGGAAAGGGTGGGCCAATTTCACTCTGATGAGGCTCTAGTACTGGGGAAAGTACCAAACTTGCCTTGACTTCCAGAAAGAGATCCAGTTTAGGTAGTAGAAAAAGTAAAGGAAGCACAAAATGGTTGTAGTCCCACGAGTGGCTTCCCAGCTATGCTTTACACACAAGCAATGTGAAGAATGTTGGGCTGTTAACCAATCCTTGTTGTTCACTGCCAGTGAGTTGACCACTACTCATAGCAACCTTATGAACAGTGGATCTGAACCTGTCAGATACTATGTCCTCCTCTTCATCACTGACACACTTGAGCCCACCATTACTAATGTCAATCTGTCCTTTTGGAGGTCTTCCTCTCCTTTGCTGACTCTCCACTTTTCTAAGTACAGTGCCCTTTTCCACAAATGGTCCTCCTAACAAGCCCAAGGGATGTGAGAGGACCTTTCACTATCTTTCCCTCTAAGGAGTACCCTGGCTACACCTTCTCCAAGACATAGTTGTTTGTCCTTTTTCCAGTCCATGGGACAGTCCACACTCTTCTCCAATACGACAACTCATTATCCTTATAACTGTCCATATCATCCTTATTCATTGTCCAACTTTTAGCTGTATAGCAAATAATTGGAAAGATCATGGTTTGGATAAGTTGCACTTTAGTCGACATTATTGATCTTCAGCATTTTGGAGAAGTCCCTGACAGATGACTTACCCAAAGCAAGAAGTCTTTTGGTTTTCTGGCTGCTAGTGCCAAGGTTGTTGTTTGTGGATCCAAGAAAGATGAAATCATTGATAATTTCTATCTCTTGTTCACCTATCCATTGGCCCAGTGGTGAGGACTTTTGTTTTCTTAATGTTGATATCTAACAGATATTGAAGGCTGTTGTCTTTTGGTTTTCTGCAGCAAGCATTTCAAGTCCTCCACACTTCAAGCAAGCAAGGTGGTGTCATCTGCATAATGCAGGTTCTTGATGTATCTTTCTTTGATCCTGATGGCACTCTTCTTCATAAAGTCCAACCTCTTGAATTATTTGTTCTGCAAACAGATTGAATAGGTATGGAGAAAGGATTCAACCTTCATGCACATCTTTCCTGGTTTTAAACCAGGCAGTGTTCCCTTGCCCTATTTGTGCAACAGCTTCTTGATCTAGCTATCGGTTTCTCATGAGCACAGTTAAGTGTTCTGGAATTCCCATTCTTCTCAATATCAGTCATAATTTATTAATATCCACACAATCAAAAGCTTTTGAATAGTTAATAACACAGATAGATACCTTTTAGGCATTCTCTGCTTTCAATCAAGATCATCTGAAATCAGCATGATATTCCTCATGCCTTGGTTTCTTCTAAATCCAGCCTGAATTTCTGGCAATTCTCTATTGATGTATTACTCTAGCCATTTTTAAATAATTTCAGCAAGATTTTATTTGAATATTGTATTAATCATATTGTTCAATAATGTCTACATTATGTTGAATCACCTTTTTGGTGAATGAGAACAAATACAAATTTCTTCTAGTCGGTTCAACTGTCTTCTAAATTTCCTAGCACAGCCTTGTGAGAATATCAAGGGCTGCATCTGTTTGTTGAAACATGCCAATTGGGATTTTTTTTAGATCAAAATAGTAAAGATAGATTTATTAGAAAGTTAAATCCCCAAGGGGAAGGACCTCCACCCCCCAAAAGAAATACGGAGGGGAGGCCTATCAGTTGGTATTCTGTCAATGTACCTTGAACTTCCTTTTTCATCACTGTTGGTTCTTGATCATATACTACTTCCTGATGTGATTCTGTCTCTGCCTATTCTTTTTGGTGCAGAGATTCAGTATATTCTTTCCATCTTCTTTTGATGCTTCCTGGATCATTTAGGGGTTTGCCCATGGGATCCTTCAATATTGCAACTTGAAGCTTGGATTTGTTTTTCTATTTTTGGATTTGGTCAGTCATAGCTGATTCAGCAGGTGGTACCTGAAAATGCCAGTACTAGTAGAAGCTGCACTGAACACTTAGTAGATGTTAGTTCACTGGTTCATTCAATAAAATACTTACAGAACACCGCTTACCAGAACATTATTCCTGCTCTCATAGAGTTTACACTTCATTTTTGAGAGGGTGTGGCACATGGAAAGGAGACATTTCTTACTTCAGAGAGATCTAAATTCAAATCTCTATTCTTCACACTGAACCATAGATAAACGTTTAACATCGCGGTGTATCAATTTTCTAAGTATAAAAATGGGCATAAAACAGTATCTGGCTCAGTAAGTAATTGTGAGAATTAAAAAAGAACATTTGCATGACTACTCAAACCTTCTTTTAGGTCGTATAGCCCTGGCGTGTCCACTTGCTGTACAGAGGTAACTTGTGGTCGCTCTGAAGCTGAACACTGTAACACCGATGTGTCAAATGCGTTCATGGTTGCCCACGGCACACAGTGTTTGGTGGATCCCCCTGATTAAAACAAGTTTGGAAGCAGGAGTAGCATCCACTTCTGTAAATAGCTTGCCTCTGTAAACCCTATGAACCTGGAGAAAGGATGAAAGTCACACAAGTGTTGAGGACTTTCATTCATAGAGTTGCTGTGAGTCGGCTACAACTCAATGGCACTTAACAACAACTCAATAAAGTACATGGAAAATAGTAATCATTCAACAAATAATGTGACTTATTATTTATGGAAAGATGGAGGGTTAGAGAAAGAGAGGAAGACACTCAACAAGTTGGACCATCACAGTTAAGGTAACCATGGGCTTAATCTTGTCAGAAATTGTGAGGATGACTCAGGATAGGGCAAATTGGCCAAAGAGTCATTATGAGTCATAGTTGAGTCAAAGGAACATAACAAAAATATCTTATTATGTTACTAATTGTTAAGAGTAATTAGTACTATTATGGTTACTACAGGTTGGATTGGTTGGGTTTTGTTTTTTGGGTTGGGTTGTTTTTGTTTTTTTTTGTTTTTTTACATTTACATGTTAATTGTATAAATGGAGAAGGATTGTTCCTGAAGGTAACCTGAGTGAGGATGTGCAAAGTCCCTGAAGGAGGTTGAGTATTGTTGGGTGTGTTCACAGTCTAGTATAAAAATGTCTCATTAGTCTTTTTTTCCTCAGCTTTTCACATGTTGTTGTTATGTACTGTCATATCATGTTGGAACTGATAGCCAACCCTCCAGCTACGAGGTTTTCAGAGACTGTACATTGCCTGAGAGGAGACTGCCTATCCTTCTCCCAGGGAGCATCTGGTAAATTCTAACTTAGTGCCTTTCAGTTGGCAGCACAGCTCTTTATCCCTAGGCCAATTTCAGAGATGGTGGAGGTGGCAGGGGTTTCAAGACAGTTTATCCCTCAAGCCAGTCACAATTTCACCTGGAGAGGGGAATCTGGGAAGCTAGACCACACTCTTCCAAGTGCAAAGACAACATCATTCACTTTTGGAAGGGATTTGTATCATTAAAAAAAAAAAAGAAACAATATGGAAATTTTCAGTTGATTAATCTGCTGTGTAACTTTCCCCCACATAGTGCTGTCTTGACTATATTTGAGGGAGAGGATATGAAAATGAGAAACCAATTATTTCTGTCTCCACATGGAAACATTAAATGTGCTGTGAGGGCAGGATATAGCATTTGATATTGTTTTGAGAAGACCTGGATCTCATCAAGTAAAATGAGTAGGACGTTTGGTCTCATTCGAGATTGTTTATTAGCCAAGTGCTCCTTGTTCAGGAAATTCAAAATGATCATAGTAGATGGCTGATTTTGGAAAGGAAAAGCAATCACACAACACAGGCATTTGATGAAAGCATAGTTCAATCACTGAAAGAACTTACATCTTTTCAGGATCTACCTATGACTCATACACCATCTTTAGTTATGTCTTTGATGTAGTACTTGATATGTAGCTATGTACTGCATCTCATTCACCACTCTCCATTTCCAGGATGCTTTCATAAGCCCCCAAATAAAGCAAGCACCCATTAGTAGTCATTCCCATTCTTTTCATATCTCGTCAAACCTTTACAACCATTACTCTATCTTGTCTCTATGGATTTGTCTACCACAGATACTACATACAAATGAAATCATACAATGTGTGCCATTTTTTTTACCCCCCCCCCCATAAAGAATTGTGTGCCATTTTGTGACTGGATTATTTCACCATTATGTTTTCAAGGGTCATCTATATTTACACCAGATCAATACTTCACTTCTTTTTATGACTTTATAATAAACTGTTTATCCATTGGTTGGATGATATTCTTTGAGTTAGGTTTTTTTTTTTTTTTTTAGTTTTCCTGTTACTAATAATGTCATCATGAACATTTCTATGTAGGATTTTTAGTACACACATACTTTCAATTCTCTTGAATATATAACTAGGAATTGTTGATCAGATGGTAACGCTTTAACTCTTTTAAGAATTGCCAGGAAAAAAAAATTGCCAAAAATGTTTTCCAAAGGGGCTTTTCTGTTGTACATTACTATCAGAACATATGAAGCTTTCAACTTCTATATATACTCATAAACACTTATTTGCTTTCTAAATTCTAGCAAAGAACATGATATCTGAGGCAAGATTTGAAGGAGTGAACATTGAGTATACTGAGAAGGAGAGAATTCCAGGCAGAGAGAACAGCCAGGGCAAAGCTATTTTGGTAAAAAGATATCTGGTATGTTCTAGGATTGGTAAGATGGACAATAAAATGATGTGGTAGAGGAGAAAAGTAGGTTGGAGAGCTAATGTAATAGAAGACAGTGACCAAATAATATATATCTTTGCATATCATTGTAATAACTTTGGTTTTAACTCTCAGAGAAATAAGGAGTCAAAGCAAGGCTTTGGAGTAGAGGAGTAATAGCAATACCACTTTAGATAAAGAAGCCCTGGTAATACAGTGGTTAAGTGTTTGACTGCTAACTGAAAGGTTGTTGGTTAGAACCCACCAGCTGCTCCATGGCAGAAAGATGCTGCAGTCCATTCATGTAAAGGTAATTTGATTTGAAAACTCTCACTGAAGAAAAAAAATAGAAAATAAAGCAAAATAAACCTACTCAAAACATACAAAAATATAAAATGATTATTATTTTTTTTTAAAATATAGTCAGGATGAAAATTATACAAGTGTTCAGGTCTTTCATTGATAGGGTCGCTATGAGTCATCTACGACTCAACAGCACCTAACAACAACAGAGAGAGCTCTGTTGGCCTAGTGGATGTTACTAAACCAAAGGTGGGTGATTTTAATCTGTGGCACTCAGGTCTGGATTTAATTGTTTTTGGTCAAACATTCTTCTAAATCATATAGCACGGATCTGTCCATTTCCTGTACAAAGGTAACTCTAGGTTGCTGTGATACTGAACACTGTGACACTGATGTGTTAAATGCCATTATGTTTACCCATAGTGGACAGTGTTTGGTGGAGCTCCCTGATTAAAACAAGCTTGGAAACAGGAGTGGCATCCACTTCCTAAATAGCTTGCCTCCAGAAACTCTATGAACATGGAGAAACAATGAAAGTTATACAAGTATCCAGGTCTTTCATTCATAGGGTCGCTATGAGTCGTCGTCTATGACTTGACGGCACCTAACAACAACAACAACATAGTCTTAGGAACTCTATTAGTAGTTCTATTCTGACCTTTATGGTCTTTATGAGTCAGAATCATTCAGTGAGAATGAGAGTCCACATGTGCTAAATTATATGTGGGCAAAGATAGAATCAGGTAGAATTGGAGAGAGAATAAGTAGACTCTTGCAATTTTGTAATAATGGCATATAGGGTGGTTGGGATTAGGAAGATGATGAGAAATGGTTGGGTTCTGGACACATTTTAAGGTAGAGCCAACAGGAATTCTTGGAAGACTATGAGTGAAATGGAAGAAAGAGAAGAGTTAAAGATGACTTCAAAGTTTGTGGCTTACTCATTTTTATTTAAAAATATATTGTGAAGTTTATATGAAAATGAATTTCTTTACTGCTAGATCTAATCTAAAGTTCTTCATCAAGATATTCTCAAATACTTCAAAATCAGAAGAGAAAGAAAAAATAAAAATGGATGTCATAAGAAACGCTAAAGATTGCACTGGAGCATTGAGAAAAAACCAAAAGGAAAACATGCTGAATTAAAAAAGCTGAACAGAAGATTTCAAAGAACAGCTCAGAAGGACAAAGCAAAGTATTACAATGGAATATACAGAGAGTTGGAATTAGAGAATAAAAACGAAAGAACTCGCTCACTCTGCATTTCTCAAGCTGAGAGAATTGAAAAACAAATTTAAACCTCGTGTCCCAGTATTGAAAGATGTTATGGGCAATATATTGAATGACCTAGAAAGCATCAAAAGAAGATAGAGGGAATACTCAGAGTCACTGTACTAGAAGAAATTGATTGACACTGAAAAATTTCGGGAATTAACATATAAACAGAAGCCAGTAGTAAGAAAGCAGAAAGTGGAAGCTGCATTGAAGGCACTGGCAAACAATAAGGGCCCAGGAATCATTGGGATACCAATTGACTTGTTTCAATTAACAGATGCAGCCTTGCAGTCACCAGTCTTTGCCAGGAAATTTGGGGGACAACTGTCTGGTCAATGGATTGGAAAAAAGTTCACAGTTGTTTCCATTCTCAAGAAAGGTGAGTCACTGAATGTGGAAACTGTCGAACAAGATCATTAATATCAAATGCAAGCAAAATACTGCTAAAGATCATTAAAAAATAACTAGAACAGTACATAGACAGGGAACTATCAGAATTTTAAGCAGGATTTAGAAGAGGCCAGGGCACCAGGTATATCTTTGCTGATGTCAGATGGATCCTGGTTAAAAAAATAAGGAATACCAGAAGCGTGTCTACTGTGGTTATTGACTGCAATAGCGTTTGACTGTATGAATCATAACAAATTATGGCTGACATGGAGAAAAATGGGAATTCCAGAGCACTTAATTGTGCTCATGTGGAACCTATTCCTGGACCAAAGGCTGTTGTGAGAACAGAGTAGGGGAACACTGCATCATTTAAAATTGAGAAGGGAGTGTGTCAGGGTTGTATTCTCTCTCCATTCCTATCCAGTCTGTATGCTGAGCAAATGATCCGAGAAGCTGGACTCTATGAAGAGGAGTGTGGCATCAGGATTGGAGGGAGACTAATCAATAACCGGCATAATGCAAATGGCATATCCTTGCTTTCTGAAGGTGAAGAAGACTGGAGGCACTTATTGCAGAAGATCAAGGAATGTAGCCTTCAATATGGATTTCATCTCAGTGTTGAGAAAATGAAGTTTCTTACCACTGGATCAATAGGCAGCATCATGATGGATGGAGAGGAAACGGAAACTGTCAATAGCTTCATATTGCTTGGATCCACAATTAACACCCTTGGTACCAGCATTCCGGAAATAAAGAGACATGTTGCACACGGAAAATGCCTTTAGGGACTTCTCCAAATTATTGAGGGTTAGTGGTGTCAGTTCGAGGACTAAGGTGCATCTAATTCAGGCCATAGTCTTTTTTTTTTTTTTTTTTTTTTGATGGTGGAATGAGTTTATTCTTATATACAGAAGAGTCCGGTGTGTCCATCAGCCCAGTTTGGTGGTGAGTTCTTTGGCCTTGGCCATCTCCAGCTTGGCGATGTGGGCCACTGACTTGGGCCCCAGGACGTTGCCTCCCCAGTGGTGGCGGATCTCATCATATCTGTCGTTGTAATTGGTTCTGATGGCTTCTACCAGCTTCTCCAGAGCACCTTTATCTTCCGGGTTCACCTGTGTGAAGGCAACAGTGGTGCAGGTCTTCTGATGGATGAGACGGCCCAGCCTGGCCTTGCCCTTGATGATGCAGTAGGGAACACGCATCTTCCGATCCGAATCCGGCAGGAAGACCATCAGCTCTATGGGGTCCACATCATGTATGATCACCACCAGTTGGACCTTTTTGTCCTCCACCAGGGTGGTGATCGTATTCGCCCCTGCACGGAGGACACTGGTTCTCTTGGTGGGGATGTCTCCTTTGCCAGCAGTTTTCTTCTCAGCCCAGACCAGCAGCCTCTGCTTCTTCTCCTTCTTGGTCTCTGGTCAGTACTTGGGGGCTAGCTTCAGCAGCTGAGAAGCTGTCTGGTGGTCCAAGGTGTGGGTGAACTGGTAAGTGGCGAGTGGCACCTTGAGTCGTTTGTAGAGGATTGCCCTTTGCCGCTGCAGCCGAATATAGCGGGGCTATTTGACGAAGCGGGTAAGGTCCCTTTTGGGTTGGATGTCCTGCTCGATGCCAAAATTTTTGGTCCTTTTCTCGAACAGGGGATTCACCACCTTCTTGGCCTCCTACTTCTTGACCACGGGGGGCGCTGGGGCCACCTTTTTCCCCTTGGCCTTCTTTCCCTTCGGAATCTTGGGCGGATGGGCGAGAGACAGGCCATAGTCTTTTTGGTGACTTGTCATGCATCTGAAAGCTGGATAATGGATAAGGATGACAGAAAAAAAAAATTGACGCCTTTGAGCTATATAGTGTTGGAGAAGAGCACTGAACATCCCATGGCCAACCAAGAGAACAGATATGTCTTCTAGAGGGTACAGCTGGAGTGCTCTTTGAAGGCAAGAATGATGAGGCTTCACCTCACATACTTTGGGCATGTTGCTAGGAGGGGCTACTCCTTGGAGAGAGACAGGATGCTGGGAAGAGTGGAGGGTCGACTAAGGAGAGGGAGCCCCTCAACCAGGTGGATTGATATGGTGACTGCTCCAATGGGCTCTTGTGTGTCAGGAAGTATGAAAATGGCACAGAACATAACAGAGTTCAGATCTCTTGTTCATAGGATCACTGAGTTGTGCTTGACTCAACAGCACCTAACAACAACAACAACAACAACATCAAATATTTCAAAGCCTTCAATATAGATTGCATCTCAACATGAATAAAATTCCTTGGATCAATAGGCATCATGATAGATGGAGAAAAGATTGAAGTTGTCAACGATTTCCTTTTACTTGAATCTAAAATCAACACCCATGATTACTACAGTCAAGAAATCAAAAGACATTTTGTATTAGGAAAAATCTGTAATCAAGGTCCTCTCCATAGTGCTAAAGGGAAACAATATCAATTTAAAGACTAAGGTGTTGCAAGTAGTGGGATATCTTGGTCACAGGGAATTTCTATGTTCAGCTTTTTGAGAAAGTACCAAACTACCTTCCAGAATGGTTGTACCATTTTACAATCCCACCAACAATGTATGAGTTGCTATCTTTCCACATTCTCTCCAACATTTATTAATTGCTGTCCTGTTAAACTTTGCCATTGTTACTGGGGTGAGATGGTACCTCATTGTGGTTTTGATTTGCATCTCTCTTATTGCCAGAGATTTGGAGCATTTCTTCATGTGTATGTTTGCCATTCAAATATCTTCCTCTGTGAAAAATGTTTCCATGTATTTTGCCCGTTTTGTAATTAGGTTATCAGTCATTTTCTTGTGGAGACCCACGAGTATTCTGTAAACTTTCATCATGAGACTCTTGTCTGAGATGTTATTACAAAATGTTTGTTCCCAGTCAGTAAGTTTTCCTTTCACTCTGTTGGAAAAAGTTTTTGATGCACACAGTTCTAGAATTTGTACATTCTTTCAGTAAAAAACAAGGCCTTAAGAACTGGCAAAATACCAACTGAAATGTTTCAATAAACATAATGTTGTTGTTGTTGTTGATTGCCGTCAAGTTAAGCATGACTCATAGCAACTCTGTGAACCAAAGGCCCGAAGCTTTTCTATAACTATGACATTTATCAAAGTTCAGAGAGTTTCCAGAGACATGTTTTTTAGGAAGTGGATGCCACTCCTGCTTCCAAACCTGTCTTAAACTGGGATCTCTACAAAACACTGCCCACCGTGGGTAACTGTTAAGACATTTGACACCCCAATCACACAAGGTTCAGCATCACAACAACCCCAAGTTACCCCAGTACATCATATTGGCAGAAGAATGCTGTGTCATTTAGAAGAAGGTTCCTCAAAAATATAACAATAGCCAACTTTAAATACAAAGGACCTCTCCCCCCCCTTTTGTTGACTATAAACAATAGGCTTAAATTTAAAAAAACAAAACAAAACACACAACCAACATATTATGTTGTTGTTATTGTAACCCAAGCTAAAGCAGCTCTGAACACTTCCCTGTCCTGAGGCAGTCTCACTAATCCCAACACACCAATCCCATTTCCCCAGATACTGTATCAATCCATCTCATCTGGGGTTCTCCTTTCCTGTGCTGTCCTTCCAACCTTCTAAGCATGATGTATTTCTCCAAGGACCAGTCTCTCCTGGCCCCGTGCTCAAAATATGTGAGAGAGTGCTTCAAAATCCTAGCCTCCAAGGAAAGACTTGGTCTCACCCTCTCCAAGACAGACCTATTTGTTTTCTTGGCAATCCATGGTATGTTCAAGACTCTTCTCCAGCCCCACAACTCAAAGGCATCTATTTTTCTTCTGTAATCCTTAGTCATTATCCAGCTTTTTGAAGCATAACAGGTAGTTGAAAAGACCATGTCCTGAATTAGGCACACCTTTGTCTCTAGACAGGCATTATTGTTCTTCAGTACTCTGGTGAGGTCCATGACAGCAGATTTTCCCAATGCAATTCATCTTTTGATTTCCTGACTGGTGGTACCAAGAGTTCCGATTGTGGAGCCAAGCAAGCTTTAATTGCTAACAACCTCAATCTCTTCTCCATCTATCATGGCTCTGCCAATTGGCCCAGTGGTGAGAATCTTTGTCTTCTTAATGTTGAGATTCAATCCATATTGAAGACTGCAGTCCTTGACCTTTTGCAGTAAGTGCTTCAGGTCTTCTTCAGTTTCAGCAAGCATATCATAAATTGTTTAGTTTTCCTCCAATTTTGATGCCACACTCCTCCTCATAAAGCCCTGCTTACCGAATAATCTGTTCTGCATACAAATTGAAAAGGTATGGGAACAGGATGCATCCCTAACACTCTCCTTTCTGAATTTTGAACTATGCAGTGTTATCTTGCTCTGTTCTGAGGACTGTTTCCTGGTCCAAGTATGGTTTTTGCATAAGCACAAGCAAGTGTACTGGGATTCCCATCTTCCTCAAGGTTAGACTCTATTGTGATCCACACAGTCAAATGCCCTTGCATATTCAATGAAACACAGATTGACGTTTCTCTGGTACTCTCTGCTTTCTGCCAAGATCCTTCTGACATTGGCAATAATGTCCCTAGTGCCACAACCTCTTCTAAACCCAGCTTGTATTTCTGGTAGTTCTCTGTCAATGTTTCAGTCATTTCTGGATAATCTTCAGCAAAATTTTGCTAGTGTGTGATATTAGTGATATTGTTTGATAATTTCCACATTCTGCTGGTTCACCTTTTTTTTTTGAATGGGAATAAATACGGATTTCTTCTAGCAGTTGGCTAAGTAGTTGTACTCCAGATTTCTTGGCACAACTTGGTGAGCACATCCAGGGCAACATCTTTTTGCTTAAATACATCTAATGGGAAGGAATACACAGAGTCACTGTACCAGAAGGAATTGACTGACACAGAAGAATTTCATGAAATGACATATGAGCAAGAGCCTATGGTGATGAAGGAGGAAGTTCAAATTGCTCTGAAGGAATTGGCAAAAAACAAGGCTCCAGGAGTTGACGGCATACCAATTGACATATTTCAACAGACAGATACTGTCAAAGGGCAGTCGTCAGAACAGAGCAAGGACACACTACATGGTTCAAAATCAAGAAAGGGGTCCGTCAGGGATGTATTCTGTCTCCATACCTTTTCAATTTGTATGCAGAACAGATCATCCGAGAGGAGACGCTGGGCTGTACAAGGAGGAATGTGACATCAGGATTGATGGAAAAGTCATCAACAACCTGTGTTATGCAGATGACACAACCCTGCTTGCTGAAACTGAGGAGGACCTGAAGCACTTGCTGCAGAAGGTCAAGGACTGCAGCCTCCTATATGGATTGAAGCTCAGCATCAAGAAAACAAAGATTCTGACCACTGGGCCAATTGGCAGCATCAGTACGGATGGTGAAGAGATTGAGATAGTTAACAGTTTTAGTTTGCTTGGCTCCACAATCAACACTCTTTGTAACAGCAGCCAGGAAATCAAGAGACAAATTGCATTGGGAAAGTAGGCTGTGAGGGACCTCTCAAGAGTACTGAACAGCAACAACATCAGGCTGGAGACTAAGGTGCGCCTGATCCGGGCTATAGTCTTTGCAATTACGTGCTATGCATCAGAGAGTTGGACAGTGAATAGGGTTGATAGAGAATTGATGCCTTTGAGCTGTGGTGCTGGAGAAGAGTGTTGAATATACCATGGACTGCTAGGAAAACAAACAGGTTTGTCCTGGAGAAGGTGAAGCCGGAATGCTCCTTGGAGTCAAGGATTCTGAAGCTTCATCTGACATATTTTAGGCATGTTGCAAGGAGGGACCGGTCCTTGGAGAGGAACATCATGTTTGGCAGAGTGGAGGGGCGGCACAGGAGAGGAAGATCCTTGATGAGATGGATCAATTCTGTGACTGGAGTGGTGGGAATAAGTGTGTTTGAGATGGCTAGGTTGGCACAGGATGGAACGACGTTTAGAGCTCTTGTACATAGGGTTGCTATGAGTTGCAAATGACTCGATGGCACATAACAACAATAACAACATCAATAGGTATTCCATCAATTTATGGGGCTTTATTTTTTTTCCTCAAGTCCTTCAGAGCAGCCTGAACTTCCTCCTTCATCACCATTGCCTCTTGAACATACATTGTTTCTTGAAAGTCTTCTGTGTCAGCCAATTAGTTTTGGTACAGTGATTCTGTTTACTCCTTCCATCTTTTAATGCTTTCTGAATTGTTCAATATTCTGCCCATAGCATCCTTAAGTATTGCAACTCGTGGCTTGAATTTATTCTTTAGTTTTTGCAGCTTAAATGCTGAGTGAGTTCAGCCCTTATGATTTTCTGACTCCAGGTGCTTGCACATTTCATATAATATTTTGCCTTGTCCTCCTGAGTGGCCCTTTTTAAATCTTCTGTTCAGCTCCTTAATTTCTTGATTTCTTCCCCTGCTTTGGCTTCTCAGTGCTCTAGCGCAATATTCAGAGTCTCTTCTGACATCCATTTTGGCCTTTTCTTCTTCCTCCTTTGTAATGACTTTCTGCATTCTTCATGAATAATAGTCTTGATATCCTCCCACAGCTTATCTGGTCTTTCTTTGTTCATTAGTGTTCAAGGCCTCAAACCTGTTCCTGAAATGGTTTTTAAATGCATGTGGGATAGACTCAAGGTCAAATTTAATTCCCGTGGATATGACTTAATAATGTTAGGGTAAAAAAAAAAAAGACTAATGTGTGTCTGATGAAAGCCTTGGTCTTTTCAAGTGCTTCCTATACATTAAAAGTTGGACAATAAATAAAGATGAGAGAAGAAGAATCAATGTCTTTGAATTGTGATGGAGAAGAATACTAAGTATCTCATGTTCTACCAAAAGAACATATAAATCTCTCTTGGAGAAAGTGCAAGTAGAATGCTCTTTAATGGCAAGAATAGTGACATTTCATCTCATATACTTTGGTCACATTGTCAGAAGGAGCCAGTCTTTGGCAAAAGACATTATGCTGGGAAAGATGGAAGGTCGGAGAAAGAGAAAAAGATCTTCAATAAGATGGATTGATACAGTGACTGTAACAACAAACTGGAACATATCGGGTATGGTGCAGATGGCACAGGATAGGACAAGTTTCAGAACTGATAAACAACTTAAAAACAAATACTTGAAAATACTGTCCATTGCAATAATAGTAATAATACCCTACAACTTATTAATCATCAAGTGCTTTAAAACAACTCTCTCATAAGGGAAGAATGATTTTCCTCAAAAAAAAAAAAAAAAGAATGATTTACCTCATTTTGTGCATGTGTAAACAGAGATGTTTTACTTTCTGTTTCCTATGAAATGTATGCTGAGATGATGACTTGCAGGTAAATTTATTGGGAAATATTTTTTAGGGTCAACATTTGCAAGGGAGAAGAGAAAAAGTTTTGGACAGAGAGGTACAGAACATTTTGAAAGAATTGTACTAGGGACCTCAGCTTAGGTCTGAGGCTGAGATGGCCTTTCAGCCATCTGAGATACACTCTGACCAAAGCTCTCATTGTCTAGTGATAAGTTGTGCTACATTCCCAAAGGCACAAGGCTAGAATCCACCAGCTGCTACACAAGAGAAGGATGGGCAGTGTTATTGTGTGCCCAACTCACACAGTTGGTAGCAGAATAAGACTTTGACCCAACCGTGAATCTATTAATATATTTAATGTTATTTCACTCCAACGTATTTGTTGGTAGGTATCACCACATATACTATGGTTCATAGTGACTCTATGAACAACAGATGTCAATCTATCTTACT
This sequence comes from Elephantulus edwardii, assembly GCF_000299155.1. Lineage (NCBI taxonomy): Eukaryota > Metazoa > Chordata > Mammalia > Macroscelidea > Macroscelididae > Elephantulus > Elephantulus edwardii. The sequence goes on along the minus strand of NW_006399907.1, from coordinate 2,766,576 downwards.
GAAGATCTCTCTCTCTTTTGATGATCCTCTACTTTGCCCAACACGACGTTTTTTTCAAGGACTGATTTCTTTTGACAATATGCTCAATGTATGTGAGATGAAACTTCATTGTCCTCACCTCTAAGGAATATCCTGCTTGTACTTCCTTCAGCACAGATGTATTTACTCTTTTGATGGCCAATGGTATATTCACAATTCAAAAGCATCAATTCATTTGTCTTCCTTATTCATTGTCCAACTTTTATTTTACACACATATCTATCTGTCTCTACTGAGAGAAAAAAAAGAGAACTATTTATTGGTGAACTGTTAATAATTTTCCTATATTCCTTCTAATTAACAACTGAGACTGTATCTGCATAGTGATTCAGAGAAATATTTAGCAAGTGATCTGTAACAGCTGACGCAATTTTATATCGCATGTAAATTATTTTAAATAAAACCCACCAATCAAAAGCAGTTATATTGTTATTGTTGTTGTAGTTATATTACCATGTGAATATTCATAACATCTTAATATTGCTGCTGCTGTTGTTGTTGTATGTGCCTTACAATCAACTAGGACTCATAGCCACCCTGTGAACAACAGATTGAAGCCTTGACATCTGTAATCAATATTTACCTGTGTCAACAGAATAGAACATGAAGATATTTAGCTTGAGATGACAATAACCTGAAAACAGTTTTATTTGTTACTTCAAGACATGTGCTAGTATAGAAATTGAAGTTCTAGTATTTCCCCTTTTCTCGTGATTCTCAAAAATGTATGATTTGCATTCACAATGAAGTGAATAAGAAATCAAGCTCCTTGATGAAGAGACTAGGTACAGTCACACTCATTGGAGAAAATGTAGATCCCCCAAACAAAATCGGGGTGCTGTAACCATAAGAGCAAATTAATATTAGGAAGCAAAACTAAGAAATGGCCACCAAAATAAAAATAGCGTCTCAATCCAATTGAAGAGAACCTGCATACCAAGGAGAGCCTGTTGTGAGACAACAGAGGTCAAATTGAAGGAGATTGAGCAAGTCTGAGCACACTCAGTTTCAAAGAAATAGGGGAAGTTTTGGTTTAGGGTGAACATTTTAAATACTATTTGGGATGATTCAAGAAATCATTGTGAATCATAAGGGTGAAGAAAAGCTATTTTACCTTTTTTTCCAACGACCAACCAAATCTATATAATTACAATGCTTCTGGCAAAATGCCATACAGCATTTTCTGAAAAATAAACTTAATCACCATAATCATGGACGGAATTTTACTGGGGAGAAAGCCAGCAGGGTAGAAGTAACTTCCATGTCGATAGGAGAGTAACAAGTCTTCCTCTTCCAAATTCAACAACGGCTCCAACTTCTCCGGTAGTTTCACAATCTTTAGAAAAGATCATTCTAAGGAACATTCTCTCAAAGATCAATATTGGATCAAAAAATGGTACATGACAATCCGGTGACGGTGAGGACACAAAACAAGATGAAAATTCTCACTGCATGTTTCCTACAAGGAAAGAAAATGTTGAGAAAATTCTAGGGAAACCCGGCTTCTCCCTCACGTGGCTCTGTAACTTCCCGTAAATAACTCAAGGTCTCCTGACCGTCATTTGCATCTATAACAAGAGCATCTTAAAGGAGAGAAGTCCCTGGGTGGTGCAAATGCGTAATAGGCTGCGCTGCTACCAAAAGGCTGGAAATTTGTGCTTACCCTGAAGCACCCTAGGAGAAAGACCCTGTGATTTATCTCCACTTTAACCAATTAAAACCCTATGGAGCAAAATTCTCCTCCAACACGTGGGGGTCGCCGTTAGTGAGAATCAGCTTGACAGCAACAGGTACTGCCGCTATAGTACAAGAGCATTTACGTTCATGCCAGGACTGGCATTGGGATTCTATGGCCTCAAACCAATGACACCCTGGATGTTGTTGGACTCTTTTCTTTGAATTGCTCTTCTCACAGAACCAGCAGATTATGGCAATATCTGAGGTATATGATGTCTATTTTAGAGAAAAATAAAGGCATAGGTGTATAGATGTTCCCTTCTCCCACCATCCCCCAACCCTGTAAGTCCCTCCCCCCCTCCCGCCCTCGAAAATGCAATGTGATAAATGGAATTCAGACTTCTCTGTCACTAGTTTTATTCTGGAACCAGGCTTTCCCTTATAAAGTAGTAGAAGTTTTGCAAGTCTTTGAGGACTCCACCTTTTGGGCTGTGCCTATGATGTATTTTTATTTCTTGCTTTGAAATCCTTAATTATTCTCTCTAATTACACATGCAATACCTGATTAGTGTAGAAAATCTGGAAAATCAAGGAAAATACAACAAAGAATTTAAAAAAAGGCACAGATAATCTAATTCTTTGTAGATAATGACCATTTATAATAGGCTGCAGAAGAGACTGTACAGAACACCGGTGGAGACGAGCTATGGAGCTAGTCTGTGTCTCAACTGAAAGGAGACTGCTCAGGGTGTGTATGACAGTATGATGCCTCCAGAGAGGGAAACAAAAATTAAGGCTTTGCCAATATGTGTCTCTAATATTATGCAAAGGAGAAGCAACCTGTCGAACAAATAGATTTTCAAGTTGCCTAGGCAAATATAGTTCCTTTAGCAGAGGTGGCTGTACATTGCAGATGCAATCTTTTGGGTATTTACATATGAATAAGGGTATTATTTACGTATATCACACATCTAATTGTTGCTAGATATCATCAAGTCAATTTTGACTCCTCAAATTTTGACTCTTCATGACCCCTGTGACATAGCACAACTGCCCCATAAGAGTTTCCTAGGCTATCATCTTTATTGAAAGAGCTGCTGAGAGATTTGTACTGTCAATGCTTATCTTTCAGTTAGCAGTTAGTATTAACTTTAATCTACATAGCTATAAATTTATATTTGTAATCATTAAAAAAATCTTAACTCCACTGTTTGTTGTTGTTGAGTACTGTCGAAGCAGAACCAACCCATGGCTGACCCTCCAGCAGGTTTTCAGAGGCAGTTAATTACACGGGAGGAGATTGCCCATCCTCATCCTGCACAGAGCAGCTGGTGGATTAGAACCACATGTTCTACGGACTGCAAAGCAGCTTCTTACCACTAAGCCACCTGAGCTCCCTAGGACATGTGAATAGATCATTTACAAAGGAAGATAAAAAAGATGTGGAGTCAATCCATGGAGAAGTACAGTTTGACTGTACTCGATGCATTTTGGGGTCTTTGTCCAGCCCACAATGGCTCCATTCTCTGCCTTATGATTCTGTAACGCAGGCAGGAGAGTTGTTCCCTGTAAGGAGTGGTGGAGATTGAGGATGCAGTGCTTCTGAGTCTCCAGGGCTGTGAAAGACCATTTTCTCTTTTGCATTTGATTACTCTTCATCAGAGTTAGGTCCTTGTAAAAGTTTTAAAGATAATCGTAATCAACTTTTTCAAATGTCCACGATTCTAAATGCCTGATAGCTATATTGCAGAGTCTCTCTCCTCTGTAACAGTTCAGGGAACCCCAGTACAAACCCCTCCTGCATAAGTCACTCAAGTAAGGAATTCATTGGTACCTGCATGCTTGCTTAAAGGAGACTTACACATCCACAGAATAAGCTAACACTATGGCAGAAAATGAAATGTAACCTCCATCCTAAGTTTTAGCTAGTGAATTATTCATATAGGTTGATGACTATCCTTTTCCTCTTTTTATTCTTTTTTGTGCTTTTAAAGTTTACCAAGCATGTTGTTTCTTCATTCAATCATTCATACACATTTTGTTTTATAATATTAATTACAAACTCACAATAAAAATTTTCTTTCCCCACTGTCTCTCTGCAATTCTCATTTTCCTTAATCCTTACACCCCTTTCTGGCTTCAGGGCTTTACCTATGGGCAAATGTTTCTCTTTTCACTTTTATGGTTCCTATTCTAAGGGGTGAGAGCCACACTGGTGTTATTGGTCATGTTGTAGGCCTGGCCATTATTTGTCTGAAAGTTGAGCCACAGAGGTGAGATTTGTTCCAGCTGCAAAGGGTGACCAGGACCATAGTTTCAGGTGCTCTTCTATCAGTCTTGTTAAACCAGTAAGTCTGACCACTTTTATAGACATCTGAGTTTTGTTAACATGATTATCTTTGGATCAAATCCATCTATTCATTTGTTCATGAACGTTTTTTTGTTGAGCAACAACTGTCTACTAGGTAATATTCTAGGATAGGTGGTTGACAAAATAGACAAGGTGCATTGTTACACATCCATTTGTGGAGAGTAGAAAAAATTATACAGAAGAATATTGTCCATCTTTCTCCTGTGAAGCAGCTGGTGGGTTCAAACCATCTGCATTTGGGTTGACAGTGCAATTCCTTACCCACTAGACCACCAGAGCTCTGTATACATGCATCATACACATACTAGATAGTATATTGATGATGGGTATGACTACTCTAGATAGCTTGGATGATTAGGTGTATTTGAGTAGGTGATAGGCTAAGGCGGTCTGGAGGAGGAAATGACATTTTAGTTGTGCCTTGGAGCATAGTTAATATGTAGACATGAAGAAGAGACTCCAGATAGAGGAATGAAAAGTAGAAGCTGCACAGTGTAGGAGAGCTCAGGATCCATCAGAATTGTGAAGCGTTCTATTGGCCCAAATAGAGGGCCGAAAAGGGGAGGAGAGGCAGTGAAGGCTAGATAGATGTAAAGCCTCTTAACATCAAAGGACACAATTGTCCATGTATTTAGATATGAAGCACTTTATCATTACTTAAGCTTATAAATTGTGTGCAGCTAAACTTTCCTCTTCTCTTTCAACGAGTTTATCCTTTAACTCATGAGCTTCATTAAAGCATTTGCCTGAAAAGACAGTGATAATTTGAAGAAAAATGGAAATTATTGGTTTATCCAATAAATTCTCACTTGTTTTGATAGCATTTATTGGGAAAATTATCTGTACCCAACAAAATTCTTCCTCTTGGATTAATTCAGAGTATAATCATAAGTTCCTCTTGAATGTAGGAAAATTAGATATTGTTAAGGAAGAAAAGGAACGCATAAATATTGACATACTAGGCATTGGTGAGATGAGATGGACTGGCATGGGGCATTTTGAGTCGGATGACCATATGATATATTACTCTG
>NW_006399907.1:2744787-2758873 GCF_000299155.1 Elephantulus edwardii | reverse complement strand
TAAAATATTTTAATATTTATAATTTCTAGTAAGTGCAATCATTCACTATGGTGAGTTTTGTGGTTTATCAAAAGCACCAACTAGCCATTAAGAAGTTTATCTTTCTTCCCTTGTTGCAGATCATCAAGTAGCAATAACATGATTTTAACTGGTTCCTTTCAGTTAAGAACCACACACTGAGTGGTGGCAAAGCATTTCCTTCTAAGACATGCATGCCAAGTGCACATATATCAGAAGACTGCCTGTGTCTCTCTTCCGCAGCTGTTGGTGGATTTAAACCACTGAAAATGAACAATCTTTGGGTTAGCACCATGACTGCCTATACTGCGAGTGCAGTGGGAAGAAAGCTGGACTGGGGTTCAAAAAAGTTGGGATCCCCCCAACTGAGTGACGAGAAGATGATCTATGCCGTGAGCTAGGATAGAGTGCTGCAATCTGACGGCTTGCTGTGGACCTTTGCTTGTGGATGCAGATGCTCAAAGTTCCCAAGTTGAACAGTGGATTCTTTAGGAAAAGAAACATGCTTGTTCCCACAGAGTACTGGTTTGATAAGGACTGGCAAATCAGAAATTGACTGTCTAAAAGAGGGCATGAGGCATAAAGTAGCTAGCTTACATACTTTCAGAAAAGTAGTTATTAGTGAGATGATTGTAAAGGGGAAAAGCCCCCACAATATAAATGAACAAAATGTAATGTCAAAGAAAGACTGTATAAAGCACAGCAGACATGCATGAAACACACATATATATATATACACATATACAGGTGAATGATAAAAATATTCATTAATATAGGAATAAATCACAAAGAAGTTCGGTCCTAGTAGTATCATTTGCAAAAACTGATTCTTAAAGCACTACTTGTAAAAGTATGCACAGATAATGATTTTTTTTACTTGATTTTAAACAAAAGGCTGAGAAGTGATACAGATAAGACTTTTTAAAAAATTTATACTTGTTTACTTAACAGAGGTCGAATACATTGCTTTTCACACCAGATCTTTTCCTTTTCCAGATAAGCATTTTTAAAGGAGAGTTTGTATGACTTTAATTGATTTTAAAACCCTAAGGTCCAACAAAAAAAAAATTTACTATGTTAAAACAATGAAATCTTGTATCATACAACAGTGAAAATAAAAAGAGTAAAATCAAAGCTAATAATTTAGAAAGTTATTAAAGTAAAAGTACAATGTGGGAAAAGCCGTATATGTAAGCATACAATCTCATTAAAACAAGAATAACATGTAAATTCATGCAAAGAAAAATATGGAAGATAATATTAACATTTTTATGAGGTTTAGCTCTGAGGTAATTGGATTGTTGTTAGTTTTTCATATTAATTCATTCTGCAATGCTTTCATTATCACAATAAGTGTATAGTACTTCTAATAGATTGGAAAGTAGAGATGTATGGAACAACAAATTAAAACTGGTTTTTTAGTCATTTGCAAATGTGGGAAGCTTACTTCTCTTTTTGAGTCACATTTTTTCTGAAAAACAAGAGACAGACTGACAAAAAGTTTTCTTTAGGAAAATTGAAAGAATTTGTATTCAAATTTTGTATATAAACTAGGTGTTGTTATGTGCCATCGTCGCTTGTGACTCATAGCGACTCTAAGTACAAGAGCCCTAAACCCTGCTCTATCCTGTGCCAACCTCACTGTCTCTGACACACCTACTCCCATTACTCTAATCACTGAATTGATACATCTCATCAAGGATAAAATTTTTTTTAAAAGTTTTCTTTAACATCTAACATTCCACATTTGCTTCTCATCTAATTTTAGTTTCTAGCCTTTAAGAATTTCTAAATTTGCAACTACAAGCCCAGAGGCGCACGGTTTGAATCCACCAAATACTCTGCCGGGGAAGGAGGGACAATCTCCCCCTGTACCAGTCAGATCTGATTTGACGGTACAATCACACAAAAATAAGAAAAATAAAATAAAAAAAAATAATTTCTAAATTTGAGCTTCTGTTATATAAATAAGTTGTCCATTATTCCTAATTGTTTTTCAATGTTCAAAATTATTATATTTCAATGAATGACATAGGTAATTGAAATAAAAATTTAGGTTGATTTTTAGGAGCAAATTTATTTATGATCAAAGGAGTTTCAGACGTAATAGAAGTTGCTTTTTTCATATGATTGATTTTCTGATCTCCAAATTCAACATTAAATCAAATCAACACATTATTAGCTATATTTATGGATTATACTTCAACATAAAGAAAACGAAAATCCTCACAATTAGACCAATAACAACATCATGTTGTTATATACCATTGAATCAGAACTGACTCACTGCTGACTCTTCAGCAGGTTTTCAGAGGCTGTAAATTGCACAGGTGGAGAAAGCCTTTCTTTCTCCCACAGAGCATCTGGTGGATTAAAATTGTCTGCCTTTGTGTTTGCTATGGAAGTCCTTAACTACTTGGCCACGAGAGCTCTCTAGCAATACCACCATAATAAAATGAAAAATACTTTCTCCCCTGTCATAAATCTGTGTTGACGTACTGCTGTCAAACTCAAGTTGAACTAATGGTGACTCTCTACTTCTGAGAGTGTAACTCTTCATTGTATACACAACAGTTTGTGGATTTGAACTGCCAACCTTTCAGTTAGCACTCCAACAATCAACTTACCACACCAAACAATCTTTAATATATATCTGTTGCTGTTGTTGAGTACCATTTAGTCAGAACTGACCTACAGCAGACCCTCTAGAGGGTTTTCAAAAGCAGTTACTAGCACTGAAGGAGATTGCCCATTTTTCTCCTGTGTAATATATATGAGAGGTCTAAATAAACATTGCCATCTTACAGTAAAAGAAAAGTCTCTGTCCTTTACTTTTCCCAATGTTCAGATAACTTAAATTTTGTGGTATAAGTAAAAGGAATTCTTTATTACTGTAGGGTGCCACTGAGTTGACTACACAATACATAATGACCCCACTAACCACAGCCTATTTTGAGCTGTCCTAACAACCTCTGGCATGCTCAAATCCATTGTAGTAGTCACTGTGTCAATCTCTCTCTTTGAGGGTCTTCTCTCTCACTGATTCTCCACTTTTCTCAGTATGATGTCTTTTTTCCAAGAACTGGCACTTTCTGACAATATGCCCAAAATACGTGACATAAAGTAGATGAGTCAAAACAGATGCTGGGGAATTCAGTAAAGCAGACATGGATGTTTTGCTTTTTAAGACATTTTCTTCATCACCTGAAGTTATGAAAGAACAGGAATGAACAAGAACAACTATAACTCTGAAATCCAGCTCTCAATGAAAAATGATTGTTTTTCAGGTCTACCTTCTGTGATCCTTTAAAAAAAAGGGTAAGACAGCTAATACTGTGTGTCAATGTGGCTATATCTTCAGGATAATGTAACTAGACTATGTGTTGCAAATTCTAATGTCTGTGATGTTGATAAGGCAGGATTAGAATTTGTTCTGTAAAGATAAAGGAGCTCTGATCGCTTAATAGTAGGTAAGTAGTTACACTGCCAACCCAAAGGCATTCAGTTCAAATTCACTCAGTTCATCTCCTGCTCCTTGGGAGAAAGATGAGCAATCTTTTTCCATGTGGCTTACTATCTCTGCAAACCAGCCAGAAGGTGAGCTATGAGTCAGTTCTGACTCCATAGCACATAACAACTGTACAGATATGATCAGTCTCGGAGGAAAGGGAAGTCTGGCAAAGGTAGAGGAGGGTTTTTTTGTCAGGTGTTTTTTAATACCTGGAGATCTGATTTGTGATCTCCAAACATTATTCAGCAGCCTGTTATACTTGGTCAATTTTGGTCTCCTTAGCTTCTGAAAGCAGCGGTCTCCCACTCTGCGTCCTGAGGATGAACACTGGACTCCTCAGTATCTGAAGGAAGCAGTTTCTAAGGCCCACTCTGCACGATCCTACTCTTTGCTGATGAACTTTGAATTTGGCTGTTTTTGCAGCCTTCAGTCTTGAAGTCCACAGTCAGAGACTCTGCCACCTAATAATAATTTGGACTCATTAGCCTCCCCATTGACTTCTCTCTTGAGGACTGACCTATAGATCCGGGACTTGATGATCTCTTCTCAAGCACATGAGCCATTTTCTTGAAATATCTATCTATTGATCAATCTGTCTATCTGCATATCTGTATATTGTTGCTATGTGCCATCAGGTGAAGTACAACTTATAACAAACCTTTGAACAACAGATCTGAACCTGTTCTATCCTGTGTCGTCCTCATCATCTCTAACACACTTAAACCCATTGCTGCAATCCTTCTTGTCCAGGGTCTTCTTCTCCTTCACTGACACTCCACCTTTCCAAGCATGATGTCCCTCTCCAAGCAACACGCCCAAAGTATGTAAATGAAGTTTTGCCTCCAAGAAGCACCCTGGCTGCACTATCACTAATAGGTATCTGTTGCTCTTGTGGCAGTCTATGGGGTATTCAGTACTCTTCTAAGGTGTTCCTGATGAAAGCTATGGTATTTTAATTGTTTCTCATGCATCTGAAAGTTGGACAATGAATAAGAAGAAAGACCAGTGAAAAATCAGTGCCTTTGAATTGTGGTGTTGGAATATGATATATATATATAATATATCATAGACAACAACATATATAATGTGTGTGTGTGTGTGTGTGTAAATATCATTGGTTTTACTTTTCTAGTGAATCTAGCCTAATCTAATCGTTTTCTAGGAGAAAACGAAACCTTTCTTTTACAGGAATGCCTAGGAAATACGAAGAGACAAAACATCAGATAAGCACTGGAGACTGAAAACCAACTCAAGAACGCTTCCTGACGAAGCAAAGACAAACGGATATGCATCTCTTACACTCGAAGAGTGTAGCTCTAAACAAATAGTTCTTTTCTGGTTGCTTTCTCTATACTTTTACACATCAAGACAAAGACAGAGATTCTCCTTTAAGATATTCATCATTCTCTCAAATAGCTCCAAGACTAAAACCCACCAAATTGCTCTAGCCAAATTTCTAGGTAGAAAAGTCTAGACTTTTTTTGTGTCATTCAGAACAGACCACCAAAGAACATTCCTCTTTGTAAGAGAATCTAAGTTAATCCCACTGCCATTGAATTCACTCATAGTAATCCTTCACCAGGTTTCTGAGGTAGCAAATCTTAACAGGAGGTAAAAAAGATTTTCCATCTTTCTCCCAACAAGTGCTTGTGGACTGGAACTAATGACCTTTCGGTTAATAGCCTGAAACATTATGGGTCTTAATTCTTGTGTTACCTCTTTCACAAAAAAAGGAGGTAGAAGAGGTGGGAAAGTCCCTAGCTTCCAAGACTGTCTTTTCCAAGCCTCCAGCTTATCTCTGGGTTTTCTCCTTGACCAGGGTGAAGATCCTGGTGTGAATACAGCTTTTCAGGTTGATCCTCCCTGGACAATACCTCACATAAGCTGCGAAGAGACCAAGAGATGGAATAACTCTTGTGGATTAAAAAAAAAATCACTCAGTGGAGAAGGGTGTTTTATCTTTCAAACATGAAATGCTATTCTTGTATAAAAAGACTCTAGGAGCACTTGTTTTGGAACAAGAGGTCATAAATGAAATTTCAGAAAGTGAAAAGCACTCTATGTAACCTAGATAATATTAAAGGGATGTCAAGATCACATGGATACAGAAGCAGAAAATCTAAATGGTTAAAATAGAACTTAGATAAAATGTCTCCATAAATAAAAAAGGCAAAGGAGAAAATCTGTGGGATCTACCAAAGGATTCTTTCATTAGATATCAATAGCAATATGTCTTCTCTGTACTGCTATGTATGGGATAAAAGGATTAAAAAGACGTAGGTTTTTCTTGAAGGTGCTCATTGTTCTCTAGCAAAAGCAAAAACAAAATTGTAGGGATAGGGAACAGATCAGTGTTTGTCAGCATTGCCTGTAAAAAGGTATGAAGTGCTCTCAATAGTGATAAAAATTACCAATATCTTGATTGTGGGGTTATATAACTGCATGTGTTTGTCAGAACATGTGGAATATCACAATAACTGTACCACACATAAATTACTCCTTAATTTTAAAATAAAGGAAAATAAATTCAGTATCTTGAGTTCGAAGTAACAAAATGAGTTTTTTTGGAAATAATAATATGATGACTTTGATAGGAAATGACCTTCTTTGGATAATATAACCAAAAGAAGGCTTTTGTGAAGAGGTATTTAACTGTAAGTAAAGTGGGAGAAGAGAGGTTTAACTGAAAGTAATTTGGGAGAAGTAATGGTAGAAAAGGAACTCTACAGCAGAAAAGAGCTTGAAATGTAGTAAGGACGTTCACCAGGTCAGAGGAATCAACTGAAAGGAACAGCAAGCTTTTCCTCCTTATTGTGTATATGCTAAGATAGCGTTACCACCATTCCCATCAGTATAGTGGTTAGTATCCTCATGTCACTCAAGAGAAATGGATATTGAATATACCGTGGACTACTAAGAGAGCAAACAGGCCTGTTCTGGGGAGGGTAAAACCAGGCTGCTCCTTGGAGGCAAGGATCTTGAAGCTCCATCTGACATACTTTGAGCATGTTCCAAGGAGGGACCAGTCCTTGAAGAAGGACATCATACTTGGAAGGATGGAGGGACAGCACAAGAGAGGAAGAGCCTGGATGAGATAGACTGACTCAGTGAATGGGTTATAGGGGTGGGTATGTCAGGGGTAATGAAATTGGCTCAAGATATAGCAGGATTCAGAGCTGTTGTATGTAGGGTCGCTATGAGTTGAAGGTGACTCGACATCACATAACAACAAGAAGGCAATGTTAAGCACTTTGTAGATGACATTTTATTTGAGCTCCACAACAAACCAATTAAGTTGGCTTTTAAATGATTGATTAACTTACCTACCATACCAAACTAAGAAGTGTCAATGTCAGGATTTAAAGTCGTCTCTATTCTTTTTGTACCAATGACTGGATAAAGAATAATTTCTTTTTTCTATTCACTGTTTTAAGTTTCGATTTAAGTTCAGATTGGCATTTAAAATGTTTTATTTCCTAGCACACTGACTGGGTATTTTTCACAATATTGGAGAAACTTCAAATCTCTAGGGTCTTCAAGGACCTCCCTTTGCTAATTTCTGACATAGCTTCAAAGGGAAAAAACCTCTATGAAGGATGTCCTTCCTTCCGGAGAGGAAAAAGCAGAGATGCAGATAATTTTGATTTAGGCTTTCTAAGTTTGTGACTCTGACTTTGCACGTCTTAACCTAAAGAGTTTATTACCAAAACAGAGAGCTGCTCAGGTTTTTAAAAGTACGAAACTTTCTTTTTTGTTTTCTTACCCACCCAACACCCTACAAATACCTCTTCACTGTGCTTTCTGTAAGTTCTTTTTTTTGCATGGTGATGTTTATTTTTTTCTCCTGAGGCCTATATGATCAACTCCAAATTCTCTTCCTTGTAAATCCATCTTTGCATTTCAGTGGGTTAAGTTGAAAAAAGTGTTTTCTCGACTTCTGCAGGAAAGTAATTATGATCAGTTTTAAGGCACAAAATGAGGAACATTGCATATATATCTCTGTTCTTTCAACTCTTTTCCTTTAAGCAGTATCTATATTGTTTTACTCCTTTCCTGTCACCAAAACAAGCCAAGTAGGAATTAAGGATTCAAAAGGGAAAAAAAATTGGACTTGATTTGCCAGTCATTTCTAACAGGTAAGAATTTCGAGAGGAAGGCACAATTTCCATTTAATAAAAAAAATACATGAACATATTTCACCTTTCTGTGCAAAGAACAAACTCACAGATTGATTTCAGAATACTGGGAGGGGGACACGATAGGATCCACAAGGGCTTGGTAATGGATTATTAATGATAATGGGACTAATTCTCATATCTAGGAAATATTTAAAACTGGTATTTATAAATTACAAGCTCAAAAGAAAAGATTAAATATAACCCCACAGCTCTGCCTGGGTCCCTAGAAGTGGATGTTTTTACTACTCATCTTTACTAGAACACTGAGGTAATTTACCTGTGCACAGAAGGGCTTCGTGTTCAAAACTTGTGTGGATTTTAAAATGTTCAGGCTATTCCTAAATTTTTTGCTAATTTCAATTTGCCTTGCCCGTCACAGATCACTGTCAAAAATATTCCATCTTGCATGCATCAAGGCTGGCAGGTCAAGGATTGCTCAACTCTGAAAACGGCAAAGATGTGGGCATTTGAGGATCCTTATGTTGTGCATGTACTGTTTTTCGCTCATTCTGGCTGTGCACAACTTCCAGCTCAAACATATTCCGGAAAACCTTGAACAGAAGCAAATTAGGACAAAAATATTATCATTAGAGTTGGAGGTCCCTCTCGTCCTGCTGCTTGTATGTGCTTCTCTTGGGGGCAAGCGCACCGTCCTCTCTGAAAATGAAGCCATATAATGAATCTGTGTAAAAAGTAGATATGCCACACATCTCAATTTACAGTCAGAAGCTGGCGCAAGGACAGATGGAAGATTAGCATCCATAAGCAGAGCTCTTTGCAGTGTTGATGAGTAATAGAATTTCATTTTATTATGGACTCTCACCTTCACTATCTGCCACTGTGTTATATGGTGATGGTTTTTGGGTTGTTAAGATATTGGAAGTTCAGTATTTAAAATATTGGCAGGGTGGCCAATAGTGCAAAGATTTTAGCAACCCTTCCACACTAAAACTAGGAAGAAAGGCCTCGCAATATACTTCATCAATTAGCCAATGAAAACATTATGGATCACAACAGAATATTGTCCAATACGGGGATAGAACATGAGGCTGCTAAATTGGAAGGTACTTAACAATAGCTTTAACAAGAGACTTAAACATATCAATAATTATGAATATAGCACAGGACTGAACAATGTTTATTCTGTTTTACATAAGGTCAGTGACTCAGACCATGAATCAGACGCAAGAGTCAGTGAGACTGGTTCAGGACAGGGCAGGCTTCAGAGCTGTTGTTGCAGATGACTCAACGGCATATAACAACAACAACTGTCAAGTCAGAACCAATTGTGAGTTTTCAGCGGCAGTAAATCACATGGGAGTAGTATCCTTTCTCCTGCAGAGCAGCTGGTGGATTCGGAGCGCATGTCTTCAGTTTGGAGATGCAACTCCTTACCAATAAGCCACCAGGGCTACTTAAGAGTAATCACAATGGCTCCAGCATGTCGGAGAGCTTAAGAATGGAGCAGGATAGGGCAAGTTTCTGATCTGTTGTTCACAGGGTCACTGTGAATCATGGCCACCTTGACAGCACATAAAATCAACAATAAAGAGCTGTAACAACCAAATGCTTTGCAGAGATCTTGCTTGGATCCTGGTTTTTAAAAATACAGCTCCAAAAGACATTTTTGGAGTGATTTGGGGAAATTAGAATATTGAAAGAATTGAGGATACTGAGCTATATTATGGAATTCTTGCTGATTTTTCCAGCCTTCATAACAATATTGTGGTTAGGCAGAAATAAGACACATATTATCAGAAATGCTTGCTGAAGGAACAAGGATTATGTAGTGTGCTGTCTTTGACCTACTTTCAAATGGCTTGGAAAAAAATTCATGTACACAGAGATAAGGCAAATATGACAAATGGTAATAATTTTTGAATTATGGAGACATCAATTGGGCAAATAATCATTGTGCAAATTCTCTTGAATTTCCTGTTTTTTGAACTTTCTCATAATACAAAGTTTGGACAAAAGCTGCCTACTCCATCAGTTTGACACAACTAAGCTTACTTCTTTGTTTCTTTACTCTTTGCTTTGTTCTAGAAAAAAGTTCCAGGCATTTTCTAATATTTCACTTCTATGCATGTGCACAATGGATTATAATTTAACTATAAATACTTCTCTCCTCCAGTAACTATAGTAGGAAATATTTCTTCCACTCTTTGAAGTTTGGTCTGAAATTTCTGTGTTTCAGACAAACTATTTTTTAGCTGGAAGGAGACAAGATTGCCCTAGGAAAATGGGATAGGCTTTTCACTGAAATATCTGTATGAAGCACTGGCCAAGTCAGTAGGAATAACTGCCCTCTTAGAGCCCTTTACAAATTGCTTTTATATGTGTTATTTCTCTCCTTATGACAAATTTAGGTGGATAAAAGCAGATTATGAGATAAAAAAGATCAATGGTAATTAGTTTTATAAAATACAATGTGTATTAATGTTCATATGGAACACAATGTGAATGAAGCAGTGGGTGAAACACTATGTACATGAATGAAACACAATGTACACAAATTACATATGCAAGCCAGTCTAAAATTTTTTAAAAGCTACAGCCTTCAATACGGACGGATTGAAGCTCAACATTAAGAAAACAAAGATTCTTACCACTGAGCCGACTGGCAGCATTATGCAAGATGGTGAAGATTGAGATTGTTAACAGCTTTCGTTTGCTTGGCTCCACAGTCAACATTCTTGGTACCAGCAGCCAGGGAATCAAGAGACAGATTGCATCTGCTCTAAGGGACCTCTCCAAAGTTCTGAAGAGCAACGATGTCAGTCTGGAGACTAAGGTGTGCTTGATCCAGGCCATAGACTTTGCAATTACTTGCTATGCATCAGAAAGCTGGACAATGAGTTGGGATGAAAGAAGGAGAATTGATGCCTTTGAGTTGTGGTGCTGGAGAAGAGTATTGAGGGTACCATAGACTGCTAGGAGAACAACCCGGTTCATCCTAGAGAGGATGAGACCAGGCTACGCCTTGGAGGCAAGGATTCTACTTTTGACATGTAGCGAGGAGAGACAAGTCCTTGAAGAAGGACATCATGCAGTGGAGGGACAGCACAAGAGAGGAAGACCCTGGATGAGTTGGATTGATTCAATTACTGGGATAATGGGGGTAGGTGTGTCAGAAACAATAAGATTGGCACAGGATAGAGCAGGTTTCAGGGCTATTGTATATAGGGTTGTTATGAGTCACAAGTGACTCTAGGGCACATATCAACAATAATGTCCATAGGGTCATTATGAGTCATAGTCAACTTGATGGCACCTAACAACAGTCAGAGATCTCTCCAAATTATTGAGGAACAACGATGTTAGTTTGAGGACTAGAGGACACCTGATTCCGATAATGGTCTTTTCAATCACCTACTATATACACTTGATAGCTTGACAATAAGGATGGCAGAAGAAAAATTGATGCCTATGAGTTGTGGTGTTGGAGGAGAGTACTGAATAACCTATGGACTGCCAGCCAGAGTGCACTTTGGAAGCAAGGATAGCACATACCTTGAGCACGTTGCTAGGAGAAACTATTCCTTGGTGAAGGACGTCATGCTTGAAAAGGTAGAGGGTTGGCAAAGGTGAGAAAGACACTCAACCAGATGAATTGACATAGTTTCCGCAGCACGGGGCTCAAATGTATCAGCAATTGTGAGGTTGGCAAGAACATGACAGGGTTCAAATCTATTGTTATAGGGTTGATATGACCTTGACAGCACCTAACAAATGACAACAAAAAACTTATATTTATTGGCTTGCACAAGGTAATATGGTTAGTGAGGTTACAGACTTGAACTGTTCTTTGTATTGTTGTTATGTGTTGTTGAGTCATCTGCAACTCATAGTGACCTCTCCAGAGTACTGAAGGGCAACGATGTCAGTCTAGACACTAATGTGTGCCTGATTCAGGACATGGTCTTCACAATTACTTGATATGCATAAAAAAGTTGGATAATGACTAAGGATGATAGAAGAAGAATTGA
The DNA here is from genome assembly GCF_000299155.1 of Elephantulus edwardii. NCBI lineage: Eukaryota > Metazoa > Chordata > Mammalia > Macroscelidea > Macroscelididae > Elephantulus > Elephantulus edwardii. The sequence goes on along the minus strand of NW_006399907.1, from coordinate 2,747,177 downwards.
TGCCTTTGAGCTGTGGTGCTGGAGAAGAATATTAAATATACCATGGACTGCTAGGAGAACAAACAGGTTCATCCTAGAGAGGGTGAAACCAGGCTGCTTCTTGAAGGCAAGGATTTTGGAATTCCGTCTCACATACTATGGGCGTGTTGCCAGTTACCAGTCCTTAAAGAGGGACATCATGTTTGGAAGGGTGGAGAGACAGTGCAAAAGAGTAAGATTCTGGATGAGATGGATTGACTCAGTGAGTGGGATAATGGGGATAGGTGTGTCAGAGACAATGAGGTTGGTGCAAGATAGAGCAGAGTTCAGAGCTATTGTATATAGGGTTATTATGAGTCACAAGCGACTTGATGGCACATAATAACAGCAACATATAGGGTTCAGCTGGCCCTGTATAGGAAGGCATTTGTTAGTACATGTGTATGTGCATGTATATAGTGGGCATATTGTTATTGTTGTTACATGCCATTGAGTATGACTCATAGCAATGCTATAAACCACAGTTCTGAACCCTGTTCTATACACATATAAGGGAACTGTGGTGGCCTACTGGTAAGAAGCTACACTGCAATACCAAAGGCTGGTTCAAACGCACCAGCTGCTCTCAGAAGAAGGATGGGCAGTCTCCGAAAACCCACTTGACAGTCAGCTATGAGTTCGTTCTGACTCAACAGCATATAATAACATACACATATATGAATGATATACTTGATGTCATCCCACAATTCAACTGGTCTTCGATTATTAGTGTTTAATGCCTCAAACCTATTATGAGATGATTTTTATTAATTTAAAAATTCCTAATAATCCACCAAGAAGACAAAAATTCTCACCTCTGGGCCAGCTGGCAGCACCATGATAGATGGAAAAGAGATTGAGGTTGTTAACAATCACAGCTTGCTCGGCTCCACAATCAACACTCTTAATATCAGCAGTCAGAAAGTCAAAAGACGAATTGTATTGGGGAAAATCTGCTGTCAGGGACCTCTCTAGAGTGCTGAAAAGCAGTGATGTCAGTCTAGAGATTAAGGTGCACCTAATCCAGACCATGGTCTTTGCAAGCTGGACAATGACTGTGGAGCTGGAGAAGAGTCTTGAATATCACATGTACTGCCAAGAAAGCAAATAGGTCTGTCTTGGAGAGGGTGAGACCAAGTTTCTCCTTGAAGGCTAGGATTTTTGAAGTTCCGTATCACATTCGTTAGGCACACGGCCAGGAGAGACTAGTCCTTGAAGAAAGACATCATGCTTGGAAGGGTAGAGGGACAGTACAGGAGAGGAAGACCCCAGATGAGTTGGACTGATACAGTAACTGGGGAAATGGGGGTTGGTGTGTTGGAATTAGTGAGACTGGCTCAGGATAGGGCAGAATTCAGAGCTATGTTGTACATAGGGTCACAAGTGACTCATTGGCACATAATAATAATCTGTCTGAATTGGTGGGATAGACTCAAGGTCATATTTTGGTTCCTGTGGACTATTAAAAATTTCTTCAGCTTTAATTTAAACTCGCACATATGTAATTGATGGTCTGTTCCACAATCAGCACCTGGTCTAGTTTTGACTGCTAATATTGAGCTGCTTCAACAATTCTTTCCACAAGTGTAGTAAATCTACTTTCTGTGCAGTCCATCAAGTGAGATCCGTGTGTATAGTCACCATTTTTGTTTCTTAAAAAAAGGTATTTGTGATGCTTAAATCAAGTGCAAAAAATTCAATTATTTGTTCTCCAGCCGCAATATAGTCACCAAATCCTTATTTTCTAGCTATCATTCCTTCTTGTTTCTGACGTTTGCATTCCTGTCACCACTTATTATTAATGCATCCTGACTGCATGCTTGATCAATTTTGGATGGCAAAAGTTGGTAGAAATACTCAATTTCCTCCTCTCTGGCTTTAACTGTTGGTCCATGTATTTGTATAATAGTGGTATTAACAGCATTCTTGTACGTAACAACTTCCTTGAATATGCATGGAAAGTATCCCATCCTTCACAGCATTATACTTCAGGCTAGATTTTAAAATGGTCTTTTTAATTAGGAATGCAACACGATTCTTCCTCATTTTTTTATTCCCAGAATAGTAAATCATATGATTATCTGACTGAAAGTGGCCAAGGCTAGTATAGTTCAACTTGGCCTAGTGGCAAGAAGCTGCGCTGCAATCCTAAAGGCACGCTAGGTACATGGGCACCAGCTGCTCCAAAGAAGAAGGATGGGCAATCTCTTCCCATGTGATAACCCACTGTAGAGTCAGCTATGGGTCAGTTCTGATTCAACAGTACACCACCACCACCACCACCACCACCACAATACCTAGTTCAGATTAAACATTGCATGTTCCCATGCTCTATTCACACAACAGCCAGATATAGGTTTTGCACGAGCACA
>NW_006399907.1:2731448-2744396 GCF_000299155.1 Elephantulus edwardii | reverse complement strand
GCAAAGGAGAGGAGACTCTACCAGGTGGATTTGATACAGTGACTACAGCAAAGAGCTCAAGTGTGGCAGAGACTGTGAGGATGGCATAGAACAGGACAAGGTTCATGTCTGTTATTGATAGGGCCACTGTGACTCATACACAATTTGACGGCACATAGTAAGACCACTTTCAATTCCTGTGTCCCTGTAATCATAACCCTCACACCTCCTTTTTCCCTATTTACCAACTTTTCTTTACCTTTCTACCAACTCTGCCCTCAAACTCTACCTCATGCAGTTCCTGTTATGCTTTCCCCCATAAAAGTCCTGTCTCATTTGCTTGTTCCTTCCACTTTCTCATTAAATTTGTTTAACTTTACCCACTCACCACTTCTATTTCTTGTTCTTAGTTTGTTTCCATTTGACTGAGTCCTTGAAGGCAAATTCCTGGTTGAGAAAGTTTTTTGAGACTTTTTTCCTTCTTTGGGTTTGGTGCTGTGGTTGTTGTTGTTAGGTGCCATTGAGTTGAGTATGACCTATAGCAACCCTATGAACATCAGATCTCAACTCTGTCCTATCCTGTGCCATCAACACACTTTAAGAAACACTAGAGCCATTTGGCAGTCACTGTGTCAATCGACCTAGTCGAGGGTCTTCCTTTCCTTTGCCGACTCTCTACCTTTCCGAGCATTATGCTTCCTGGAAACATGACCAAGGTATATGAGATCAAGCTTTATTATCTTTGCCTCCAAAGAGCACTCTGGCTGCACCCTCTCCAATATATAATTGTTTGTTCTTTTGGCCATATATGGGATATTCAATGCTCTTCTCCAACATCACAGCTCAGAGACGTTAATTCTTTTTCTGTAATCCTTATTCGTTGCCCAGTTCTCAGATACATAGCAAGTGATCAGAAAGACCATAGCCTAAATCAGGCAAATCTTAGTTCTCAAACTGAGAACTAACTTACTCTTCAATAATTTGGAGAGATCATGAACTGCAGTCTTTCCCACTGCAATTTGTCTCCTGATTTCCTGACTGTTGCTATGAAAGGTATAAATTGTGGGTCCAAGTAAGATGATGTTGTTGACAGTTTCAATCTTTTCTAAATCTATTATAATGGCTGCACTTTTGAGGAGGTATGGGCATCAGGATTGGAGGAAGACTAATCAACTACTTATGTTATGCAGATGGCACAACCTTGCTTGCTGAAACTGAGGAGGAACTGAAGTACTTCCTCCAGAAGGTCAAGGACTCTAGTCTTCAATATCGATTGAAGCTCAACATCAAGATGAAGATTCTCACCACTGGGCCCATTGGCAGCACCATGATAGATGGAGAGGAGATTGAAGTTATTAACAATTTTGGCTTACTCGATTTCACAACCAACATTCTTGGCACCAGCAGTCAAGAAAGCAAAAGACGAATTGCACTAGGAAAGTCTGCTGTCAAAGACCTCTCCAAAGTGCTAAAGAGCAATGATGTCAGTCTAGGGGCTAAGATGTGCCTGATCCAGGCCATGAACGTCACAATTACTTGTTATGCGTTGGAGAGATGGACTATGATAAAAAATGACAGAAGAGTAGATGGTTTTGAGTTGTGGTGCTGGAGAAGAGTCTTAAACGTACCATGAACCACCAAGAGGACAAATAAGTCTATATTGGAGAGGGTGAAAACAAGGTTTTCCTTGGAGGCAAGGATTTTGAAGCTCAGTCTCACATATATTGGGCATATGACCAGGATCAGTCCTTGGTGAAGGACATCATGCTTGTAAGGGTGAAGGGACAGCATGGGAGAGGAAGACCCTGGATGAGATGGAGTGACACAGTAACTGGGGTAATGGGTTGGGGATATCAGAGTAAGTAAGATGGGCTCAGTATAGGGCAGGGGTCAAAGCTATGGTACATCAGGTCGCTAAAAGTTTTAGGTGACTAGACAGCACACAATAACAATAAAAATAACATTATGAGATTGCCTATTGGTCCAGTGGTAAGAATCTCTGTTTTCTTGATGTTGAAGTACATCCATATTGAAGACTGTATTCTTTAATATTTTGTAATATGTGCTGCAAGTTCTCCTCACCTCTCACGAACAAGGTTGTGTCATCTGCATAATGCATATTATCCCTGAGTCTTCCTCTGATCCTGATGCCACATTCCTCTTCATAGGGTCCAACTTCTTCAGTAATTTGCTCATTATATAGACTGAATAGGTATAAAGTGAGAATATAATCCTGACACACTGCCTTCTTAATTTTAAACCATGTAGTTTCCCCTTGCTCTGTTTGCACAACAGCCTCCTGGTCTAGGAATAGGTTTTGCATAGACATAATTAATTGTTCTGGGTGGGAGCTATCTCTAAATCCAAAATGTATTAAAAAATGAAAGAGACAAAGAGCTTGATCAGAAATGGAGAGGGGTAAAACCAGTGGTTAGGAAGTTTACCTTTCCACCCTTAATGTTTTTCCGAGTGTTAGAAACCATTTGCCTCTTTAAGATTTGCATATTTAAGAAATAGGGTTTAACATGAAGAAAGGCTAAAAATCACTGGCCATAAGAGAGATGAAATTAAAGCCACAATGAAATACCGTCTCACCCCAATAGCAGTGGCAAAATTTATTAGGACAGAAAACAATAAAATTTGGAGAGTATGGGGAAAGATAGGTACTCTCATACACTTTTGGTGGGATTGTAAAATGGTATAACCACTCTGGAAGGCAAATTGGCATTTCCTCAAAAGCTGAACATAGAAATTCCATATGACTCAGTTATCCCACTGCTAGGAATATACTCCAAGAAAATGAGAAATGAGACACAAATGGAGATTTGTACACCAATGCTCATAGCAGCATTATTCACCATCACAAGAACAAGGAAATAGCCCAGATGTCCAACCACAATGGAATTGATTGAGAAACTGTGGTACATTCATATGATGGAATACTATGCAGCATTCAGGAACAATGATTTCAAAAATTGCTACATAACTTGAGAGAGACTGGAGAGCATTATTCTGAGTGAACCAAGTCTCACAAAGACTGCATTAAGATCATTATCGTAAACGTAGAAGGATAACTAGTAAAATGTGTGTTAGGGATCAAAAGGACAAGGGCTGAGAGCAGAGGGGTGAGGATGGGCAGGAAGCAAATAATGGGACCACACAATTTGGTGGATTGGAGGAGGATAAAGAAAATGGACAGATCTGTGGGGATCTGAAAAGATGGGTAATCATGGGCATAGTTCCATGGTGATTGGTTTTACAAGATGCAATGAATAAGAATGATTGTGTGAAACACAATGTGAATGAAGTATAGTGTGAAACATAATGTATACAGATTTTGTATACACACCAATAGAAAAAAATACATACAAATAAAATCTTGCTGAAGATCATTAAAAATTAGAGGCATTATGGTGAGTGAAATATCTCCATCATTAAAGGAAAAATACCGTTTAACCATGCTGTTATAAAAGAGGACTGACTTTGGAGGAGAATTGGAAAAGAGTGGATAGATAATGAATACTGCCTTGAAACAGATGAGAAGAGTAATTTTCTGAAAGGAATATATATATATATATATATGTGTATATATATATATATATACATACACACACACACACACAAACACACACATATATATTTAAGCATTGTATGTATGACAACAATCTGGAACAAGAGATGCATTGCAAAGTGAATTGGTGGAGAGAACGGGAGGAAAACGTGCAACAGCGCATGAATGAAAACCCATGTTTCTGTAAACTTCTGTTAAAATCACAGTAGATAAAAAAGAAGGAGGATCCAGTCATGTCTGACTCACTCACTCAAGGCCTTCACGCTGGTCCGACACATAGCTGACCTTGTATCAGACTTCCCAGGCTGTAAATAGCAATGAGAGGAATGGCCCATCTTTCTCATTCAGAGCCACTGGGGGATTTGAACCACCAGAGAAGCGCAGCTTTTGAGTTAGTAATTCAATTTGCAACAGATGATGCCACCAGAGCTCCCTTCAGCCTTCCCTAAGCTTTGGAAATGGTGGTGAAAACACCGCTTTGTTCCAGGACAACTCCCTAGTTGTTTCCAGAACAATTTCCATATAACTAGGCAACTGACTTTCAAAGACTAAGAGAGATTCCAACAATTTATGAGTAAATAGATCTCTCAGATTCTTTTACTGAAAGACAATTTGTGAGTCCAGGAAAATTTTGCATACACTGGCTTGCTTGAAAATTTAAAAAAAAAATGGTTATTTCATAAATCCCAAGGATAAAATATATGACTGACTTTAAATTTTTCACTAGAAAATAATGAAGTTGTACATGTGGTACCGGTAGCCCCCATCCAGAACACATCCCCTGCCTTCCTTCTGGTGTCCAGCCCTTATAGTCTAGTATTTATTCCCAGGAAAGCCTTAGGTATATCATTGCTTTGAGATACAAGATGTGAAATTCCTCACTTCACATACTGTGACCTTTAAGTTTTTCCTTTATCTAGTTTTCAGTGTTCTTCTGATGAAGGAAATAATTTTGAAGGTTTTTAGAGAAAACATCATCCTCATTATTTGATGTCTCCCAGGCATGGTCCAATTTGGTAATTTTGCTTTACCAATCGCAAGCCATACCATCTAAATCGTTCTGGTATTATGCCTTAAGGCCAGAGTTTAGACCTGCTCTAAACCTTTTACTGCAATTTTTCCTAGCCCTAGGGAGCATCTGCTATTACCCTTGTATTGATTTCATTCTGTGTAGATAAAGCTAGTATTGTGCATTAACTACACAAATCAGAAGAGAGGCACTAGGTGAAGATTTGTTAATAGACTTAACAAATGATGCTTAAAGGAAGTTAAAGAACTTATGCTCCTACCTTTCCTCAAACCATGTATTATAAAAGTTTTATCTTTGCCAACCAGGTATATTTAAATTATTACCTCCTTTCACTTTTAATATCTTTTTATGAATGAGGTTGAATATCTTGGTATTTATGCTTAAAATCCATTTTATTTGCTTTTTAATAATATTAATTATAGTGGTATCTTTTGTCTATTTCTAATTAAATTGTTATTTTACTACAACACATAGATCTGTTCTTATGTATACACACACACACACACACACACACACACACACACACACACATACACTTTGGAATGAATCACTATAAATCTTTGATGGGGAGTCTAGAACACTTGTTCCCTGATATGTATAGACCTTTCACTGGAGAATACTCCATACTCAGCCTGCATAAGAAGGGATTGCAAAATACATATATGGCATGCAGGTGTTCCATGGGAGAAAGTGGACAATCTCTTCATGTTATTTACTCCTCTGAAAACCAAGTGGAGGGCCAGCAATGACAGCAATGAGTCAGTTCTGACTTATATATGTGTGTGTGTGTATATATGTGTATTTATATGTGTATATATATGTGTGTATATATGTATATATAAACAAACATACCATGGACCACCAGGAAAACAAATAGATCTGTCTTGGAGAAAGTGAAATCAAGTTTATTCTTGGTGGCTTGGATTTTGAAACTCTGTCTCGCATACTTTGGGCATGTGGCCAGGAGGGACCGATCCTTGGAGAAGGACATCACACTTGGAAGGGTGGAGGGACAGTGAGGAGAGGAAGATCCTGAATGAGATGGATTGATACAGGGCGGTAGGAGTGTCAGAGTCAGTGAGACTGGCTCAGGACAGGGCAAGTTTCAGAGCTCTTGTACATAGAATTGCTATGAGTTGCAGACGACTTGACGGCACATAATAAGACCAACAACTGTTATCAAGTCCATTCCACTCATAGTCAACCTACACAGCAGAACAGAACTGACCCTGATTGTTGTACATTTTGTATTGAACTCTAATTGAAAGGACGGTGGTTTAAATTCTACCAGTGGCTCCCTGATAGAAGGTTGCCATGAGTTGGAATTGACTCAGCTGCAATGGTTTAGTGGCTAGGTGTGTGTGTGTGTGTGTGTGTGTGTGTGTCTGTATACACACACGTACCTGTGGTAAGAAGCTGTACTGCAATCCCAAAGGCACATAGTTTGAAGATACCAGCTGCTCTGCAGAAGGATGGGTAAATCTCCTTCCTTGCAATTTTCTGCCTCTGAAAACCCACTGGAGGGTCAGATACAGGTTGGTTCCAACTAGATGGCAATCAACAACAATGGTGGCTCAGTGATAAGAAATTGGGCTGCCAATGCAAAGATATGTGGTTTGAATCCACTAGATGCTCCACAGGAGAAATATGTGTAGTCTCTTCCTGTGCAATTTACTACTCTGAAAACTGCTGGAGGGTCTCCTGTGGGTTGGTTCCATCTCAACATACAACACACACACACACACACACACACACAACATATCTAGTAGCTTTAATGGTAAAGATTTGCACTGCCTTCTCTGGAGACTAAGGTGCACCTGATACAGGCAATGGTCTTCACAATCACATCCTATCCTATGCATCAGAAAGCTGGACAATGATTAGGCATGATGGAAGAAGAAAGCTGTGGTGCTGGAAAAGAGTATACTCCATTGAATACAATGGAATGCTAAGAGAACAAACAGGCTCATCTTGGAGAGGATGAAACCAGGCTGCTCCTTGGAGACAAGGATTCTGAAGCTTCATCTGACATACTTTGGACATGTTGCAAGGAGGGACCAGTCCTTGGAGAGGAACATCATGATTGGGAGGGTGGAGGAACAGTGCAAGAGAGGAAGACCCTCAATGAGATAGACTGATTCAGTGACTGGAGTAATGGGGGTAGGTGTGTCAGAGACAATAAGGTTAGCTCAGGACAGAGCAGGGTTTAGAGCTGTTGTACATAAGGTTGCTGCGAATCACAGGTGACTTGACAGCACATAACAATAACAACAACAATAACTCAAATGCACTGAGTTCGAATCCACCAGCTGCTCTGTGGGAGAAAGACAGCCACACTCCTCCTTTACAATTTACTGTCTCTGAAAACTGGCTGGAGGGTCAGGTATGAGTCAGTTTTAATTGAGTGATACATAGCTGCAGGGTCTCTTGGGGTCTGACAGAGAGTTGGATAAAAAGAAATATTCATAAGATTAAAATTAAGTGAATTCTAGAGAGGATGTAAGCTCAGACTCTGCCCTTGGAAATCTGATCATTTGCAGCCCACCACTGTCCCAGGAAAGTCTCTAGCCAGCCCAAGTGGAGCTGCCCCCACAAGCTCTGCACCCGCAGATGCACTGGTGATTAGTCATTGTTCCTGGTCAATTGTTGGCATTCCTCTCCGACTGTCTTCATCTGCAGAGACATCTTGTCATGTAGATTGATTGGTGTGAGAGTGACAGTCTTCAGCACAACAGGGACAGTGATGCTAAAAGTAGTTTCCAAGCAGAGTGCATTCCATATCCGTTGGTGAAGTATCTACTGCTGTCCAAACCCTAACACTTGTAAAACTGGCCATCAATTACAAGACACCTCAAAGCAATTTCGTAGGCTTATTTATTTAAATATATACCTGATAGTCTTTTGTGACTGTCCCAGAGGTCTTTTTTGGGGTGAAGGTTATCCAAGCAAGTCAATATTTGTGTTTCAAACTCCAGTGTTGATTATATGAATTCTAATTCTTGATGATCCCTAGTGTGCCAAAGCAGAACTGTACTCCTCAGGGTTGTATGTGTCTGATTTTTCAGAAGTAGATTGGTTAGGCTTTTTCTGAGGCACCTTACAGTAGACTTAAATGGTTAATATTTCAGTTAGCTGTCAAATACTTTAACTATCTGCTCGGCCCAGGGACTCCAGACTAATATGAAGGGACATATAATAGACTGAGGGGAGGGTAGCCTTCATTGTTAGTAGGTTCCTTTTGATTATGTTTTTAAAAACTCATTACTTTAAAATTGGTACTGTTACATAGCTGACCCTCCAGTGTGCTTTCAGAGCTCATAAATCATCCAGGAGAAGATTACTTATCTGTCTTCTAAGGAGGGACTGGTGGATTCAAATCGCCTGCCTTCAATGTTGGCAGCACAGCTTCTCACCCACTTGGACATCAGCACTTCCTTCTGGTTATATAATAATATCCAAGTTAGAGGCAATAGAAAAGAGAAAGAATAGAAACCGATGATACTCTGATGACAACAACAGATAATCCCAAAGATTTCAAAATAGAACCATTTTTAATATTTTGCTATATTCCTTTCTCTTTCTAAATGTCATAGTTTCACTATTTCCCCATTGTTTATAATTATTGTATTTTTCATGTGACCAGGAAAACAACCCATATGAATATTGAATAGTGAATGTTATTCATTATAGTGAATAAGAGTCACTATAATTAATAACATTCTCTATTCAACATTTAGTAATTAATATGGAATAATGAATGCAAGCATGATAAACACAGGAATCTTATCTATGAGGGGCATGCACAGTTTATGAGGACCGCCTAACATGTGAATATGAAACAGTACGTTATTTACAGTAGGTTAATACCAGTATTTCAGTATTGTAATAATACAGTAATATCTCTGCTTATTTATTTTTAGAACATTTTATATTTATTTAAACTGGGTTCTTTCACTGAAATGTTTTGAGAAGTACTATATGATCAATAGTCATGAAGGAAGAAGTTCAGCCTGCTATGAAGGCACTGGCAAAAAATAAGGCCCTAGAAATCAAAGAAATACCAATTAACATGTTTCAAATAACAGATGCAGTCCTAGACATGCCCATCAATCTGTAGCAGGAAATTTGGAAGACAAAACCTGGCCAACTGACTGGAAGAGATACGTATCTGTTCCCATTCTCAAGAAAGGTGATCCATCAGACTGTGGGAATTATCAAACAATATCATTAATATCACATGCAAGCAAAATATTGCTGAGGATCATGTAAAAATGATTGCAACAGTGTATTGCCAGAGAACTGCCTAAAGTTCAGGTTGGGTCTGAAAGAGTTCCAGGGGTGTTTATACCACTGTCAGATGGATCTTGGATGAAAGCAGAGAATACCAAGAGAATTTCTATTTATATTTTATTGACCATGCAAAGGAATTTGGGTATGTGGATTATAGCAAATTATGCCTCACATCAAGAAGAATAGGAATCCTGGAACACTTCATTGTGCTCATGCAAAACCTATACCTACATAAAGAAGTTGTTCAAATAGATCTAGGGAACACTGCACGGTTAGAATTAGAAAAAGGTGCACATCAGGGTTGTATCTTCTCTTCATACCTAGTGGATTTGCATGCTAAGCAAATAATTTGAGAACCTGTACTCTATGAATTAGAATGAGGCATCAGGAATGGAGGAAGACTCATCAGCAATCTGTGTGATGCAGATGATACAACCCTGCTTGCTGAAAGTGAGGAGGAATTGAAATGCTTGCTGCAGAAGAACAAAGACTACAGCCTTCAATATGAGTTACATCTCAACGTCAAGTAAAGACAAATTTTTACCACAGGACCAATAGGCAACATCATGATAGAGAGAGAAAAGATTGAAACTGTCACCAATGGCTTTATGTTTCTTGGCACCAGCAGCCAGGAGGTCAGGAGACAAATTATATTAGAAAAGTTTTCAGTCAGTGACCTCTCCAAATTACTGAGGAATAACAATGTCAGTTTGAGGGGGGAAAGTGTGCCTGATTCAGGCCTTGGTCTTTTCAAGCACTTGCTACGTATGCATCTGAGAGCCGGAAAATGAATCAAAATAACAGAAAAATTGATGCTGTTACCAATGCGCTGGAGAAGAGTACGGAATTATAGAAGAGTGCGGGGACTGCCAAAAGAACATATATATCTTGGAGAAAGTACACAGTCAGAATGCTTCTTGGAGGCAACGATGCCAAAGATTCTTTTCATATATTTTGGGCTTGTTTCTAGGAGAGACTATTGCTTGGAGAGGGACATCATGCATGGAAAGGTGGAGAGGCAATTAAAGAGAGGAAGACCCTCAACCAGACGGATTGGCATGGTGACTGCTGCAGTGGGCTCGAGTACATAAGCAATGCTGAGGAAGGCTTAGGATAGGATGGGGTTTACGTCTGTTGTCTGTGTGATCGTTGTGAGCTGCACTTGACTCTGGCATCGAACAGCAACATAATAAGTATTTATTTTGGAAGCCTCCGTAGGAATAAAATTACTGGACTGAAATTTATGTAAACAATTTTAAAGATTCAAAAAGATATTTTCCAATTAATTTTCTGGAGTAATTTGTACTAGTTCACTACCAGCTGTGTGGAAACATAAACTTGATCCCAGTTGGGTAGGTAAGTCTAAGATTAAAGCCATAAATTAATGGAAAAAAAATAAAGGTGAAGGAAACAAAGAGGCAGGCCTGAGACAGGCCCTAGGAAGATTATAGGGAGTAGATACTAAACACAAACCAAATTCCCTGCTGTTGAATCACAGTAACCCTGCAGGATAGGATAGGTTAGGCCTGTACACAAGATATTTGAAGCTATAAATCTTTCAGGAAGTAAACTGCCACTGAGTACATCATATCTTATCATAGAGTAGAACCAATGACCTTTGGGTTAGTCAGTAAACCCTTTACAACTGTGCTATTAATGCTCCTTTCTAGTCAATAACTAGTTATTTGATGACAGAATGTTGAATGAATCAGAATGTTGTACCTATAGCTAAAGGAAAGAAACCTCTGTGTCCTTAAATGAGTGATCATGGATTGGCCCAAAACTGGAAAGCAGCCTGACCTCAGGACCCTGAGGGACAGACTCCAGGGAGGGGACTGTGGGACAAGGAGAAAGGAAACAATAACTGCCGGGATTTTCCTGACAGTGTTTTACAGCAAGGGTTAGGAAGGACTATGGAGGAGAAATTCACAGTGAAACTGGAATGATTTGAGCAACCGAGGGCCTCCTCACTCTGTTGGCAAGTAAGTTATGTCCTCAGCCTCTGCCTTGATTGACAAAGGAACCGTGTAAAGGCCCGCTGTGAAGGGAAAAGGAACAGGAAAAGACGAGGGCTTTTGATGTAAGTAAAAGTCCTCTTTTGACTTTTACTGTGACCAAGAAGAATAAACTTTTGATCTTGCTTAGGAAGGACACTGCGCCCAGCCTCATTTCATCACAGGTCCTGCTGGGAAATTTTGTTGTTTCCTGAAGGTGGGAAGAGTTACCTTTGTGATTTGAGGCTCTGAAAGATGAATGACCTCTGGGGTCAGCCAGGCTTAGGGACTCTTTCCTGTACAGAATACTGGAAAAACAGTACAGTTTCCTGTTTTGATCACTCCCTGACATCCCAAAGGCTTTTCGAAGATGGATTTTAGAAAAACAAAACACCAAACTCAGGAATCCATATACACTATATATTTTCTCAATTTCAAATAATAATTAGAATTCTAATGTTGATTTATGTTTATACAGTATCTAAAAGGTTACAAAATTCTTTTTGAATATATTCTAGTCCCATGGCAGTGTGATGTCCTGTCATACATCCCTGGATGAGATGGATTGATACAGGAACTGGGGCAATGAGTGTTGGTGTGAGACTGGCTCAGGACAGGACAAGGTACATAGGGTCACTATGGGTTGCAGATGACTCAATGGCACAAAGCAACAACAATATCCCGCAGTAACCCTGTGATAAAGATTTGGGAACAGATTTTCTCAATGTAATAGGTTGCTTTATTTTCTGACTAAGGTTTCCATGGGTGTCAGTTGTAGATGCAAGTAAAATGGATTCCTTTGCATCTTCAGTCTTGTATGCATATATTATTGTTGTTAGGTGCCATCAAGTTGAGTATGACTCATAGCAAGCCTATGAACATCCAACCTGAAGCTTGCCCTACCCTCTGCCATCCTCATCATCTCTAAGACATTAGAACCCTTTGCTGAAATCAAGGTCATCTTGTTGGGGGTTTTCCTTTTCTTCATTGACCCTCCATATTTCTAAGCATGATGCCCCTTTCCAAGGAACAGCCTTGTCTAGCTACACGTCCTAAGTATAAAATTTGAAGCTTCATCATCCTTGCCTCCAAGGATCACTCTGGCCACACCCTTTCTGGGAAATCTTTTTTGTTTTTGTTTTGATTTTTTGTTTGTTTGTTTTTTTTGGCTGTCCATGGGACATTAACCACTCTTCTCCAGCATCATAGCTCAAAGGTTTCAATTTTTCTGTCATTTGTTCATTGTCCTGCTTTCTGATGCAAAGGAGGTATGTTATGAGGTGGCAGAGTATTACAAGTTGGGCTACTAACCAGAAAATAAGTGGTTTGAATCCACCAGCAACTGTGAAGGAGAAGGGTTGCCAGTCTCCTCCGATAAAGATTTTTATCCTGGGAAACCCAAGGGAGAGTCACATAAATCAGAATCGACTTGACGGCAGTGGGTATATACTGCATTGTTATATGCCACTGAGTTGGAATTGGGTCATAGCTGACCAGTCAGTGCATTTTCAGAGGTTGCAAATTTTATGGGAAGAGGTTTTCCATCTTTCTCTCTCTGAGCAGTTGGCCAATTCAAACCATGTGCTTTTGGGTAGGCAGCACACCTCCTTACCACTAAGCAACCAGAGCTTCCGTATAATGAGTGTTGTTGTTGTTATATACTGTCGAGTTGAAATCAATCCATAGCTGACTCTCTAGCAGGTTTTCAGAGGCAGTTACCTGCACAGGAGGAGATTGTCCATCCTTCTCCTGTGGAGCAGCTGGTGGACTGAATCCACATGCCTTTGGGATTGTAGCACAGTTTCTTGTCATGAGGCCACCAGAGCTCCCTATTACAGTGCCCAACATCTAGAATACGCAGGATTTAACAGGGTCCATTCTAGCATCAATTCTTAGGAGCCGGGCAACACCTTTTTGCTGGGCTTCAGTTTCAGTTACAGCATCTGTAGAGCACAGTTAACACTAGTACTGAGTTAGTAAGGAGTACCAATACATTAGTAGTAGACTTGTAAGGAGTAAATAAAAGAAAAATTATTTGTGTCTAATGGAGGCATGTTGTTGTTGTTGTTATGTGCCGTCGAGTC
>NW_006399907.1:2713118-2727918 GCF_000299155.1 Elephantulus edwardii | reverse complement strand
TATTGTTTTTGTGTGAGTGTACCGTCAAATCAGATCTGACTGGTACAGGAGGAGATTGTCCCTCCTTCCCCGGCAGAGCATCTGGTGGATTCGAACCATGTGCCTCTGGGATTGTAGTTGCAGCTCCTTACCACTAGGCCACCAGAGCTCTCCTGAAAACATTCATTAAAATTTATTTTTATAAAATAAAAAGAGAACAAAAAAAGAAGCAGCTAATTTTTTATCAGTTGTTGTAATTTCGGTCCTTGCTATTTAAAATGTGATCTGAGGACAGGCAGTATCAGTCAGGAACTTGCATGACATGTGGGACCCCCCCCTACTTCCCAGGACTCATCGAATTAGCATCTGCCTTTCAACTAGATTGCAGTAGATTCCTGTCTGTGTTAAAGGTTGGAAGCACTAGTGTTGCAGACATCATAAAATAGTCTTTCTCCAATCTTCTATACTCCAGCTTTTTCTTTCTGCAATGTTTATGCTCCTGGCCTCGGGAACTGCTTGGTTCAACTGGAAAGAATTTCTCCTCCTCTCTTTTTTCCATAAAAACCTTTAAATCACAAATGGAAAGTTTTTGTCCAAAGTGAAAAATCAACTATTTTTGAAAAGCAGCTGGAGGACTCTCTGACTTACTCACATTCTGGAAGAATTGTCTCCAGGCCAGAATACACAGGTTGCTGTCTTCAGTTACGTGCTAGCTGGGCAATTTGGGATCTCAGAAATAAGGTGGGTCTCCAAATCAGGAATTGGTGATCACCACAGACTCCTGGCAATTCCTAATGAAATGGAAGAGTCTTAAAATTATATGTCCCTGGTAGTATATTTGCTCCTTTCTACTGGGTAATCATAGATAGGTTAGGTTCATGAAGCATCTCTTCAGCCTTCGATCCAGAGGGGAGGTCAGCCTTGTGTGGCACACACCAAGGCAGGCACGTTTACGGTTGGCCTTTCCTCCTCTGGCATTCCACTTGGAACGATGCACGGGCAGCCTCCAACCGTCCGTCACCCATGCAAAGATTCTAGGCATCCAGGAATTCCCAGCCTTTCTTCTGCCTTCAAGTTTTTCTGCTTCTTGGCCAACTTCCTTTTAGGGAACCAAATTTGCTCTTCCCTAGTTCTCTGAATACTCTTTTCC
The DNA here is from genome assembly GCF_000299155.1 of Elephantulus edwardii. NCBI lineage: Eukaryota > Metazoa > Chordata > Mammalia > Macroscelidea > Macroscelididae > Elephantulus > Elephantulus edwardii. The sequence goes on along the minus strand of NW_006399907.1, from coordinate 2,726,789 downwards.
ATATTAGATGTTCTGGGGTACTCTTCCAACTTCAGCTTCTTGGTCCATGTCAGCTCCATTCATTTCTTACACTGAACAGCCGACTTTCTCTGGAAAAGCTTATGGAGGCAGAGAAGCCCAACGACCTTTCACAATTGAAATCATGCTTCCTTCTACTTCTTGTCCAGTCAAAAGGAATGAGAACACATTTTATACTCCTGTAAAGCAGTGCTAGTCCTACCGTGGTCCTCTGATATCTTTTCTCCTCTGAAGTCCACACTGCCTGTTCCCACCTCTACAACCCTGTCACTTTCCTCTATGACTTTAATGCTAGGACCGTGTTTTTAGTCTATACCTCATCTGAGGGAGTGGCCTGACATTCTGACTTCACAAGTCCTAACCCTCCTAGTTCATGAGGCTTTCTTCTGTTCATACTACTAAACTCACTCAGCAGCACAGAGATTAAATAGAGAATGTTTATTTAAAGGCATGACTTTGAAATCAGATCTCTCAAAACTCAACTCCTTGTCCTCGAGTTGGAACTGAGTCATAGCTTACTGTTCATTCCATTTCAGAGGCTGTAAGATGCACAGGAGGAGTTACCCATCTTTCTCCCAGGAGTCAGTGGTGAATTCGAGCCCCAGAGAGGTGTGGCCTTTCGGTTAGCAGCCCAACCCCTGTGTCTCCAGAGTTCTAGAACAGGATCAGTATTTGACAAAACTTTGTTTTGCCATTTACTAGTTGTTTGATTTGGGGCAAAAGTTCATGTCTTGGTCTAAAAATATGTTTAGTACTACTTATCTCACCAGTTTGGTTACAAGATCTAGGCAATCATATGAGGAAGTTTATGGTAAAGTTGAACGTTGCTAATACATTAACTAAAATGTATACTTCTAGTCAGTTTGAGCTCCGGTGGCCTGTTGGTAAGGAACTGTAATGCAATCCCAAAGGCACATGATTCAAATTCACCAGCTGCTCCTTGGGAGAAGATAAGCAGTCTCCTCCCGTGTGATTAACTGCCTCTGGAGGCTCAGCTACGGGTCAGTTCTGACTCAAGGAAAACAATAAGAACAACAGCTAACTGGAGTGTCTAATAATGTGTTTAGTACTTCTGCTCTACTTTCTAGAGCTTGCTGCTGTTGTTATGTGCCATCGAGTTGACTACAACTCATAGTGACCCTATGGACAATAGCTCTGAACCCTGCCCTATCCTGAGACAACGTCACCATCTCTGATACACTTGACCACATTGCACAGTCACTATGTCAATCCATTTTCTTCAAGGTCTTCCTCTCCAGCACTGACCTCCTACCCTTCCAGGCATGATGTTTTTCTCCAAGGACTGGCCACTTCTGACAACATGCCCAAAGTATGTGAGACTTAGTTTCAAAACCTTTGCCGCCAAGGTGCAATCTGTTTTCATCCTCTCCAGGAAAGACTTGTTTCTTCTCTTGACATGGTATGGTCAGTCTCCAGCACCACAAGTCAAAGGCATCAATTCTTTTTCTGTCATTTTCATTCATTGACCAGCTTTCAGAAGCATAATATGCAATGAAAACTGCTTCCTTTGTCATGTGACCAGAAAAGATTAGGGCCTGGGTCAAGTACACCTTAGTCTCTAGGCTGGCATTGTTGCTCAGTAGCATTCTGGACAGGTCCTTGACAGCAGATTTTCCTATGCAGCTCATTTTTTTAATTTCTTCACTGCTGATGCCAAGGGAGTTGATTATGGATCTGAGCAAGATGAAATCATTAACAGCAATCTTTTCTTCATCTATCATGATGCTACCTATTGACCTGGTGGTGAGGATATTTGTTTTCTTGATGTTGAGATGCAATCTGTATCAAAGGCTGCAGTCTTTGGTCTTCTGTGGCAAACATTGTACTAAAAGAATTGGCTGATATAGATCCATTTCAGGAAGTAGCGTATGATCAAGAACTTATGGTATTAAAAGGAGAATTCAAGTTGCTTAGAAATTGACAAAAAATAAGGTCCCAGGAATTGATGGAATACCAATTGACATATCTCAACAAACGGTGCAGCACTGGATGTACTCATAAGGTTGTGTTGAGAAATCTGAAGACAGCTCCCTGGTGAAATGACTAGAAGAGATTTATATTTATCCCAATTCCTAAAAAAAGGCGATCTAAAAGAATCTGGAAATTATCAAACTTTTAGTGCCCAGGATCTTATAAAGTTGCAAGCAGCCATCACAACAATTGGCCTCTATTAACCTACAGCAACAGAGGAAGGAGGAGAAGCAGTTGTTGTTGTGTACTTTTGAGTCAACGGCAACTCACAGTGAACTTATAAAAACATATCTGCCCTATTTTGTGCCATTCTCACCACCTTTGATAGACTTGACCCCATTGTTACAGTTATCTTATCAATCTATCTTAATGAGGGGCTTATGTGAATAAGAGGAGGAAATGATATAGTATGTGGCTGCTTGTTTACCTGAACTGCCTCCTTTGTCGTGTGACCAGAAGAACTGGATGGTGCCCACCAATAATTAGTGAACATTTTGATCAAAGAGTCTATGAAAGGAGGCAAATGCAGAATGGAAATTAAAATTCATATGGACTCTAGACTTTCTGGAGTAACAGGGCAAGAGGGCAGTGTGAATGAATCCCTGAAACTATTGCCCTGAGAAAATCTTTAAACCTTAAACCAAAAGTATTCTCTGAAGTCATCTTAAAACCAAGCAACAGTTTAGCTTAATTAGTAAAATAGATCTGCCTTGAGGTTTATGCTCTTTTAAGAACTATGTATATGGGACCAAAGCAACAACAGAAACACAAAATGTTGCTTTTTAGGTGGTGTGGCAAACATTGTCCTAAAAGAATTGGCTGATATAGATGCATTTCAGGAAGTAGAGTATAATTAAGAACTAATGATATTAAAAGAAGAATTCAAGTTGCTCTGAAGATATTCGCAAAAAATAAGGTCCCAGGAATTGATGGAATACCAATCGACAGATTTCAACAAACAAGTCATAGCTGACTCTCCATCAGGTTTTCAAAGGCTATAAATGACATGGGAAGAGATTGTGGTCTTTCTCCCCAGGAGCAGCTGGCGAATTTGAGTTCCATGCTTGTGGTTGTCAGTGCAACCCCTTACCACTAGTCCACTAAAATGTCTTCAAAACATTAAATAGGAATTTTAGAGGGAAATCGGTTTATGTTAATGAGAAAGAGACAATTTCAGAAAGAAGGTAAAGAATGGTTGTACAAAAAATTTCACTAAATTGAAAATATAGCAACTGTTGAATTGGTGTATATTTTGCTGAATATGTTTTTAACAATGTGATAAGTTTTTTTAAAAAAGTAGAACTTTTGGAGGTAGGGCGGACTGTATAACAATGAAAGAATTTTTTCCAAACAAAAAAAATGAACTGGGGAGGGGAGGAGGGACAGGGAGGAAAATGTGTAACAATGAATGAATGAAAATGAAAAAAAATATGTTTAAACGTATTAACATCAAGTAAAAGATACATTTTCTTTAAAAAAAAAAGTTAGAACTGAAAAAAAAAAATAGAACTTTTGTCCAAAAGTTCATGAAAAAGGTAGGCATGATTTTTTTTAATGTCAGATTTTAGGTCTTATTATCGCCCTGACTTCTTCCTTGACTCAGTTCAAGTTCATATGTCTCCCCTGTCTACTTTTGGCCTTTATTTTGCCCCCTACTTAGTTAGGCCACCAGTCTGTTTTTCATACTATTGTAGCTTGAGTATTGCCGCAGGGAATTTAAAATGCTAGCAAGATTACTCATTGTGGACAAGTTTCAACGGAGCTTTCAGACTAAGGCAGAACAGAAGAAAGACTTCAGAATCTCCTTCTGAAAATTAGTTAGTGAAACATTATGAATCATAAGAGAATACTGGCCCATATAATGCCAGATGAGCCCCCTAGTTTGAAAGACACTGCATAGTAGTAATAATATAATCAAACACACCAAGAATCATGAAGAAGGTACAGAAGAAAGCAATGATTTGTTACATCATACATAAGGTCACCCGGAGTCAGACAGAGCAGACTTAATGGCAACTAACAACCTAATTAGGCACCCAGACCCTGTCCCCTCCTATAAGGATCAACCTTCAGTCTTGGGTCTCTACCTCATTTCATAACTATGCTCCAACCTTTGGTTGTCTCAGGTAATCATATGTTTCCTTCAGTAAAATTGTATTTTTTTTCTTTTTGAAAAATAAATAGGTAAAAATTACAGAAGAATTGATATCTTTGAGTGGTGGTGCTAGAGAAGAGTATTAAGCATACCATGGACTTCCCAAAGAACAAACATGTCTGTCCTGGAGAGGCTGAGACCATGTTTTTCCGTGGAAGTAAGGATTTTAAAACTCAACCTCACATACCTTGGTTATGTTGCCAGGAGGGACTAGTCCTTGGAGAAGGACATCATGCTTACATATCCTTCTCCAGTGCAGGAGAGGAAGACCTTGGATGAGATAGACTGACACAGTGGCGGTGGCAATGGGGTTAATTGGGTCAGAGATGGTGAAGCTCAAGAGAGGACAAAGTTCAGAGCCAATGTCCATAGGACCGCTATGAGTCATAGTCAACTTGATGACATATAATCACAATTTAATAGCTAACACTAAGTGTTCATTACTGTGCCAGACACTCTTCTAAGTGCTTTACACATATCACCTAATTTAATTCTAACCACTTAAAAGTCTATAAGGAATAGCTCTGGAATTCAAACTTGATTAAGTTTGGCTTCAGGGACCCTTACGGGTTAGGGTTAGTACTACTGTATATGCTCTTTTCATGTTTGAGTTTTATTGTTACTCAGTAAAACTTTAATGCATTTCTAGTTCACTCCCAAGCATGCTGGCTTCCAAACATACTTGCCACAACATTTGTTTTCTATCTTCCTCAAATTACTTTCCCACTCTGCCCCTTCTCCCAGAGGCTGGCAGCTCCCACTGCAGCAGTGACCTTCCTCCCCCATGACACACTGACCAAGGCCGTCTGATGACAGCCTTCATCTGTCCTTCTCACTTCTGCCAAGAAACTCCTTTTTGTAGCCTTCTCTTCATTTCGAACATTTCTGTTTCCATTTATCTGCTCTCACTTATCTTTTCTTTCAGAGAAAGAACTTTTCTGCTCTTTCCCAGGGCTCTCGTGATTAAGTCCCTTGTTCATCCTCCCCACCTTCCTCAATGCATGATTTTTATTCTCTTGAGAATTTTTGTTAATTTAAAAATACATAGTGAATCACAGAAAATAATTTACAAGCCTTTTATGACTCAAAAATAGTTGTCCTGAAAGGTAGCAAACTGGCTTGCTTGAGTACAGCAGGCTTCACCTCAACCCACTGCTGTGAAGTTGATTTCAACTGATAGGGACCCTCCCATAGGTTTCTGAGGTTGTAAGTCTTATGGGAGGGAGGAGTCTACCCATCTTTATACCATGGAGCACTTCGTAGATTCAAAATTTCATTTAGTATTCCAACACGTAACACAGTAGGCCACCAGAGCTCTCTACAACAGGTTTAGCGGGCTATAGTTTGTATTTTGACATTTTTATTTTGCTTTTTCATTTTTGTTTATTGTGACTTTGAGTGAAGGTTTACAAAGCAAATTAATTTTCTTCATTCAGTTATATTTTTTGAGGATTGCAATGATGTAAGTGAGGTTCTAAGTGCATAGTAAACACTTGTAAATACCAGAACCACAATTGAAGCGCATCTTCATTGTGCCAATCTAGAACTTCGCTCCCTTGCTGCTTTGCTACCTCTGCTTCATCCAGGAACAACAAAGGACTTCCTAGGGTTGCAGCTGGATTCAATCACCCAACTTTTGGGATCCTTCAACCTCAGCAGATGGTTTAAAACCAGGACAGATATGCTTTAGGGGTTTATCCTTTCACTGTACTTATTCCAGTTATAAACTGAACACACAGAAACTGGACTATGTGAAAAAGAGCATGTCATCAGGATTGGAAGAACATTCATCAACAACCTGCAGCAGATTAATTCAACTTTGCTTGAAGAAAACGAAGGTTTGAAGCTCCTACTGCAGCCTTAAATATGGATTACAACTCAACATAAAAAGAGTAAAAAATCCTTACAACAGGACCAGCAAACAACACAGTGGTAAACAGGGGGAACACTGACATTGCCCAAGATTTAGTTTTACTTGAATCTCTAGCCAACATCTATACAAACAGCAGTCAAGAAATCATGTAACAGATTACATCAGGCTAATCTGCTGCCACAGATTCTTTAAAGTGCTAAAGAGTAAGTATATCACTTGATAAACTAAGGTGTATCTGAAACAACCCATTGTTTTAGCAATATGTATGAAAAGGTTGGACCATAAAAAAGAAAGACTGAGAAAATGATTCCTTTAAATTGTTATTCTGGCAAAAAAATATTTAATATTTGATGGGTTGCTAAAAGAACATCCAGACCTGCCTCAGAAGTGAAACAAGAATGTTGCTTAGAAGCAATAATGAGATCTGAACTCATATAATTTGGGTATGTTATCATGAGGAGCAAGTTCCTAGAGAAGGACATCCTACTTTGGAAAGTACCAGCTCCATGAAAGAGCGTAAGACCTCAGCAAAATGGACTGGCACAGTGACTGTAACTATGGACTTAAGAACATTGTGAAGAAGGCACAGGATAAGGCAAGATTTTAAGCTGTTGTACATGGGATCAGTATGAGTTGAAGTTGACTAGATAGCACCTAACAACAAATAAGTTAGCAAAAATTTGTATCCTTGGATTACCAGGGATAAAACCTACAAAGGAGTAAAAAGGTGACGTTTATTTATACTTTCAAAGGAATATGAAAATTTGAAAGAGCCCTTTACCTTGTAGAAGGGGTGGGGTGAGGGATTATCATGAGTTATGGTGCAGCCAGTGATTGGGCAGGGTGCTTTGGTTTGAATGTGTCTTTGTTTAAACTTTACCAAGACCAAGAGATACCTGCAAGTTACTTAAAGTCTCTGAAATCCCTGTGCTAATCAACAAAAATAAGGGACTATTATAGACCTTACAGTTTTGTTGCATGAAGTAACACAATTGTGTAAAGTACCTAGCACAATGCCTGAAGCAGAGTGGTTGTTGTTCTTATGGGCCATTGAGTGGAGTACGACTTAGTGACTGGTAGGTAGTTAGGGACCTCTCCAAATTATTGAGGAATAATGATGTCAGTTTGAGGACTAAGTTGAACCTGATTCAGTCCCAGGTCTTTTCAGTAACTTGCTATGTATCTCAGAGCGTGGAAAACAACTAAGGATGACATAAGAATTGATGTCTATGTGGTGCTGGACTGCCAACAGTACAAACAGATATGTCTTGGAGATGGTGCAGTCAGAGTGTTCCTTGGAGGCAAAGATGATGCAGCTTTATCTCACATACTTTGGGTGTGTTGCTAGGAGAGGTTGGGAAGATGGAGGTCAATAAAATCCTCATCATTTCTGACACACCGGAATCCATTGCTGCTGTCATTGTGCCAATCCATCTTGTTGAAGGTCTTCTTCTCTTCCACTGACATGTCCCTTTCCAAAGAAAACAAGGACCCTTCCCCTCCAAACAATATTCCCAAATTATGTGAGACAAACTTTATCATCCTTGCCTCCAAGAAGCACTCTAACTGCTTCTCTAAGACATTTTCTTTCTGTTCTTATGGCAGTCAGTCAGTGAGATAGTCAGTACTCTTCTCCAACACTACAATTTAATCCTTTTATCATCTTTCTTCATTGTTCAGCTCTTAGATGCTTAGCAAGTGATTGACAAGACCATCACCTGAATCAGGTGCATCTCAGTCTTTCTTTTTTTTTCATCTTAGTCTTTCAACTGACCTTATTGGTCCTCAATACTTTGCAGCCTTTCCTACTGCAACAATTATTTTGATTTCTTGAGTGCTGGTGTCAAGTGCCTTGATTTCAGAATGGAGTAAAACAAAATCATTGGCTATTTCAATTTTTTGTCCATCTATCATTATATGGGCTGGAATTCAGGTTAGAAGTCATTTGGAGGTGCTGGATTCTACAGAAGTTGTTTCCTGATTCTGGTGAGGATTAGGGTGGAATGTTGACTGGCTGTTGGGTGTGAATTGATTGTATTCAGCCTCCTGTTTAAAAATGCATTTGGGTCCTGAGTCTCCAGCCCTCTGGCCTAGCTTTAATTGTTTTTGGTCAAACATTCTTCTAAGTGGTATAGCACTAGTCTGTCCATTTGCTGTACAGAGATAGCTCATGGTAGTTGTGATGCTAAACACTATGGCACTGATGTGTCTGTCAAATGTGATAATGGTTACCTATGGTGGACAGTGTTTGGTGGAGCTCCCCAGTTAAAACAAGCTTGGAAGGTCTTTGCCTCTGGAAGCTCTATGAATGTGGAGAAATGAGTAAAGTTATACAAATGTTCAGGTCTTTTGTTTATAGGGTCACTCTGAGTCATCTATGACTTGACGGCACCTAACAAGAACAACAACATCATCATACTGCTTATTAACCAGATGGTGACCGGTTTTTTTTGTCTTCTTGAGGTTGAGATGTAATCTATAATGAAGGCTATAGTCTTATCTTCTACAACAAGTGCTTTGCTTCAAGTCCTCCTCACTTTAAGCAAGCATGGATGTGTCATCTGCATAACAAAAATGGTTGTGGTTGATGAACCAGCCTTCCTTTTACTCTTACATTATATTATCCACAAAGTTAATTAAGCGTCTCCATTTCCTCAGCATGCAGATTGAAAATACGTATGGAGAAAGGATACAGCCTGGACACACACCCTTCTTAATTTTAAATCATGTAGTACTTCCTTTTTCTCTTTGGACAACAGCTTCTTGGTCCAGACAAAGGTTTCATATAAGCATAATGAAATGATCAGGGATTCTCATTCTTCTCAATGTTAACAATAGTTTGTTATGATACACACAGTGGGAGGAACGAACAAAGAGAAGAGACAGCTGGATGAGAATACATAGTATCTCAGTGGTGGAAGAGTTTGACCACTAGACCATGGAGAACACTGTTGTTATGTGCCATTGAGTCACCTGCAACTCATAGCAAATCTATGTCACAACAGCCCTAAAACCTGGTCTATCCTGTGCCAATCTTATTGTCTCTGACACACCTACACCCATTATCCTAGTCACTGAATCAATCCATCTCATTGAGGGTCTTCCTCTCCTGCGCTGTCCCTCCATCCTCCCAAGCATGACATCCTTTCCAAGGACTGGCCCCTCCTTACAACTTGTCCAAAGTATGTCAGATGGAGTTTCAGAATCCTTGCCTCCATGGAGCAGCCTGATTTAACCCTCTCCAGGATGAACTTGTTTGTTTTCCTAGCAGTCTGTGGTATATTCAATACTCTTCTCTAACACCACAGCTAAAGACATCAATTCTCCTTCTATATCCTTGCTCATTGTCCAGCTCTCTGATGCTTAGCAAGTGATTGTAAAAACCATGGCCTGTATCAGGCACACCTTACTTTCCAGACTGATAGGATTGATTGTTCTTTACTTTGGAGAGGTCTTTGACAGCAGACTTTCTCAAAGAAATATGTATTTTCTTTTTTTTTTTTATGAGTGTACCGTCAAATTGGATCTGACTGGTACAGGAGGCGATTGTTCCTCCTTCTTCAGCAGAGCATCTGGTGGATTTGAACTGCGCACCTCTGGGATTGCAGTGCAGTTTCCTGCCACTAGGCCAGCAATATGTATTTTCATTTCCTGGCTGCTGGTGCCAAGAGCTTATTCTAAAGCTCTTGGAAGATCCTAGTTTCTATCTCCTTGGTTAGATGCTAAAGTATAAGAAAATTAAGTTGAAAGAACTTTTAAGAAAAATAAGTTGAAAGAGCCATTGCTGTTGTCTTAGTGACACAAAATCACAAATGGTTAGCTTTAAGAAGTAGAAGTTTGTTTTCTCATATTTTACATATTAGTATGTATGGAGAAAGGTTATTAACTTGACACACATCCTTCCTCATTTTAAACTGCGAAGTGTTCCCTTGCTCTGTTCGGACAACAGCTTCTTGATCCAGGTATAGCTTTCTCACGAGCACAATTATGTGTTCTGGGATTTAGCCATAATTTGTCATGATCCTCACAGTCAAATGCCTTTATATAGTCAATAAAACACAAATAGAGACTCTCCTTGTGTTCTTCACTTTCAGCCAGGATCCATTTAATATCTGTAATAATATTCCTGACATAATGGTATCTTAAACCTGGCTTGGACTTCTGGCAGTTCCCTTTCAAGCCTTTTTTGGAGGTTCTTCAGCAATATTTTGCTTGCATGTGATATTAATGATATTGTTTGATAGTTTCCAAATTTTGTGGGATCACCTTCCTTGGGAATGGGGACAAATACTGATCTCTTCCTGCAAGTCACCCAGGCAGCTCTCTTCCAAGTTTCCTAGCATAGACTAGTGAGTACATCCAGTGATACATCTGTTAGTTGAAATGTGTGCTGAGCAAATAATTCATGCAGCTGGACTCTATGAAGAGCAATTGTGGCATCAGGATCAGAGGAAAACTCGTCAACATTCTGTGTGATATAGATACAACCTTGCTTGCAAGAAAGTGAGGAGGACTTGAAATGCTTTATGCAGAAGAACAAGAACTTCAGCCTTCACTATGGATTACATTTCAACATCAAGAAAACAAAGGTCCTTACAATGGGGCCAACAGTTAACATCATGATAGTTGGAGAAAGAATTGAAACTGTCAATTATTTTATCTTACTCAGGTCCACAATCAACACCCTTGGTACCAGCAGTTAGGAAACCAGGAGATGTATTCCACTGAACAAGTATGCTATTAAAGACCTCTCTAAAATACTTAAAAGAGTAATGATGTCAGTTTAAAGACTAAGTTGCGCTTGGTTCAGGTAATGATCTCAATCACTTGCTATGCATTAGAGAGCTAGACAACGAATAAAGATGACAGAAGAGGAACCAATGTCATTGAGCTCTGGAGAAGAGTGCTGAAAATCCCACGGACTGCCAGAAGAACAAACAGGTTTGTCTTGGAGAAAGTGCAGTCAGAGCCTCTTTGGAGGCAAAGAAGAGGAAGCTTCCTCTCTCATACTTTGGACATGCTGCTAGGTGAGTTTGTTCCTTGGAAAGGGATATCATGCTTGGAAATATGTAGGGTCAGAAAAGAAGTGCAATACTCCCAAGAAGATAGGAGTGACACGATGACTGCAGCAATGATCTCAACTGTGTCAGAGATAATGAGGATGACACAAGACAAGGCAGGGTTCAGGTTTGTCCTTCATAGGGTCACTATGAGTCATACGCAACTTGACAGCAAACAACAACAACATATTTCTCCGTCTAAGAGGCTGGCAGTCTGAATTCAGAGTGCTACCTTTAAGGAAAGGCTTTCTCTCTGTGTCAGCTCTGGAAAGAGGGTCTTATGTCTTCAATTTCTGCCTCTTTGATTTTCTTATCAATATCTATGTGTCTTGGTATCCATGCTACCTCATCTTTTCTCACAAGATTATTGAAATTCTTTTCTATTTCAAAGGGCTTGACTTAAAACACAACTTGCAAAAACAAACAAACAAACAAACAAAACAACCAAAAACAAAACCCCACAACCTGTGTTAATCATTCCTCATTAACATGAAAAGACTACGTTTCCCAAAAGGGTCTGTAACTTTAGGCATAGAGGTTGGTACTTACAAAACATGTTGTCCTCACTGCTGTCAAGCTGGAACCAACTGATAGCTGACCCTCCACTGGGTTTTCAAGGCTATAAATTACATTTTTCTCTGAGGAAGTCCCTGGTGGATTTGCACCACAAGAGAGAAGTGGCCTGTGGATTAGCATCACAACTTGCTACTGATTATGCCACCAGAACGCCTAGAACATATTCTGGAGGAGGCGCAATTAAATCTATAACAGCCATTAAGGTGATGTTGACTGATAGCCCCGCTCCTAAGAGAAACTCCAGAACCAAACTCTCTGGACAGAGTTAGTTCCGGCTCATGGCAACCATGAACTGAGTTTCCAAGACTGTGAATATTCATGAAAAGAGAGTGCCTATCCTTCTCTCTCAAAGGCAGCGGTGAATTTGAAGTGCCAACCTTTTGGTTAGGATGGCTATATGCTATCTGCTATGCCATCAATGTTCCTATCGATACTGTAAGTAGGGGAAACTGCCGTGTTGTGAAACATTAAGGAAAGATCCCAGAAGCTGAAATCCTTCAGTAGACTCTCAGCATGAGTGATGATGGCAGAGTGTAGGGACTCTAGAAATTGGTAGGTAGCACACAGAATGAGGAACATTAGGGGATGTAGTAACCACACTTTCACATATACATAGCAATAAAATAACAATCAAATCCTCTTATGTGCTGTAACAGCATCCTCATCCATACTATCAAATATTTATTGTTTATTGAATCTAGGACACTGTGCTAAATAAGGTAGGAGATAAAATGTCCACAGTATTCTCCAGTGAATTTCTGTAGGAGATAAGTAGGTCGTATTATGTTGAATGGCAAATGCTTGAGCCACTGTGGCAGCCATGTGCCTATTCATCTCATTGAGCGTCTTCATCCTGTTCACTGGTGATCTCCTTTATCAAGTATTATGACAGAGAGGTTGTTGCAAACCATCTCAGTTTCTCCAGCAAGTAGAAGCTGACAGAGAGGTAATAGTGTAAAAGGATTATTGGGTAGTGAGTAACACCTATGAGATAAACAGGAAGGAAATTGCCAATCAGACAACAGGAAGCCAATCCACAGCCAGCTACCAGTACACTTTCTTCTTATTTTATGCTGGTTTACTTACAAAGTTTGTACACTTTCAAACAAAAATTCTTGTTAGAGGAAACTGGTCTTGAGCTGAAATACCCAGGCTAACCCTGGCTAGCTCAGTCATTGGCCAGGTCTGCCCCAGGTAGAAAGTGATTTAGAGGCAAAATGTAAAGCAGATCGTGTAGGGGGTAAAGTGTGAAGGCTTCCAGCTAGCCATATCTGCCAAGAAATCTAAACTGGGGAGATGTTGTGGTTGTGTGCCATCAAGTTGGAATCAACTCAGAGCTGACCCTCCAGCAGGTGTTTAGAGACAGTTTAGTCACAAAGAGGATATTGCCCATCCTTATTCCATGGAGCAGCTGGTGGATTTGAACTGCACGCCACTGGGTTTGAAGTGCAGCTTCTTACCATTAACTACTCACAAACCCAACTAGTTATTTAATAGTCATTACTGGCGTGGTAGAATCAGCAGTCCATACACACAAAGCTGGTGATGAAAAGTTGACAGAGATTATACTTTTTCAAACTAATGAGAGTTGATGACTAAAGCTTATCTTAATTGGGAAAATGATATTTCAACCCACAATAGAAAGGAAAAATTAAAAGGACATGAAGTAAATTAAACCTACAATATTAAGAACTATTTTAAAAGCTAAGAAGTGTACTTTTTAATTAAGATATTCTGAGAATAACAGCTAAGACTTTTGCAGATTTATTATTTTTGTATGTACAAGTCACTGTTCTAAACATCTTGCATATATTATTCCAATCAATTCTCAAATGGCTATATGAAATAGATACAAGTATTACTTCAATTTCACAGACAAGGAAAGTGACCAAAAGAAAAAAAAAAAGAGCCACATAGGATGTAGTAAAAAAAGCTGTTGTTGTTGTTGTTATGTGCCATCGAGTCGTTTCCGACTCATAGCGACCCTGTGCACAACA
>NW_006399907.1:2701053-2703368 GCF_000299155.1 Elephantulus edwardii | reverse complement strand
AAATGAATGGATAAAGACGCTGTAGTATATTCACACAATGGAATACTATGCTGCATTGAAAAACAAGGAACTCCAGGTGCTCTGCTGGAGAAGGAGGGGCAGTCTCTTCCTGTACCAGTCAGATCCGATTTGACGGTACACACACAAAAAAATTAAAAAAAAAAACACCAAAAAAAAACAGAACTCTGGAGAGTACCCTGAAAAACAAGGAACTCATGCAATATTATTCAAAATGGGTGACCCCTGGAGGACATTATGCAGAGTGAAGTATGTTAGTCACAAAAGGAAAAATACTGCATGGTGCCACTGTTGTAAAGTAGGACTGACATTGGGATTGGGTGGAGACTGAGAAAGATGGGTTCAATAATGTATACTACATAGAAACAGATGAGGGAGAAAACTGTTTAAAAGGGAAATGTGATTAGGTATTTTTGTCATGACGGGAGTCCAGAATGAAGGCTGCATAGTAGAGTGGATCTGGGGGGAGGGATTGTAAAACAATGAAAGACTTTTTCTTTTACTTTTCCAAGAGGGGAGTGTACTGGAGGGGGAGGGTTGGGAGGGGAGAAAAGTGCAACAATGAATCAATGAAAGGAAATCCAAAGTCTCTTTAAATTTTCATGGAAATTAATAATAAAAAATGCAAAAAAAATGCTTCATCTTCCTTAACTCCACAATCAATAGTCTTGGCACCAGCAGTCAGGAAACTTAAAGACAAATTGCTCCACAATCAACACTCTTGGTACCAGCAGCCAGGAAACTAAAAGATGAAATGCACTGGGAATGTCTTCTGTCAGGGACCTCTCCAGAGTACTGAAGAGCAATGATCTTGGTCTGGAAACTAAGGTATACCTGTTCCAGACCAAAGTCTTTACAACTACTTGTTATGTGTCAGAAAGCTGGACAATGACTAGGGATTATAGAAGGAGAGCTGTGGTGCTAGAGAAGAGTATTGAATATACCATGGACTTCCAAGGGAAGAAACAGTTCATCCTAGAGTGGGTGAAATCAGGCTGCTCCATGGAGGCAAGGATTCTAAAGTTTCTTCTGACACACTTTGGACATGTTGCAAGGAGGGATGAATCCTTGGAGAGGGACGTGATGCTTGGGAGGGTGTAGGGACAGCACAAGACAGGAAGACCGACAATGAGATAGATTGATTCAGTCACTGGGGTGGTAGGTATAGGTGTGTTAGAGACAGTAAGTAAGTTTGGCACAGGATAGGGCAGGGTTTAGGGCTGTTGTATGTAGGGTTGCTATGAGTTTCCAGTGACTTAAGAGCACATAACAACACCAACATTGGAGAAGTCTGTTATCAGGGACCTCTTCAAAGTGCTAAAGAACAATGATATCAGTCCAGGGACTAAGGTGTGCCTGATCCAGGCCATGGTCTTTGCAATTATTTGTTATGCATCAGAGAGCCAGACAATGACTAAAGATGACAGAAGAAGAATTAATGTCTTTGAGTTGTGGTGCCGGAGAGTACTGAACATACAATGGGCTGCCAGGAGAAAAAATAGGTCTGTTTTGAAGAGGGTGAAACTTGGTTTCTCCTTGGATGCAAGGATTTTGAAGTTCCATCTTACATACTTTGGGCATGTGGCCAGAAGGGAATAGTCCCTGAGAAAGGACATCATGCTTAGAAGGGTGGCATGACAGTGCAGGAAAGGAAGACCCCAGATTAGATAGACTGACACAGTAACCTGGGCAGTGGGATTAAGTGTGTGAGAATCAGTGAGACTGGCTCATGTCAGGGCTGAGTTTAGAGGTATTGTACATAGGGTCGCTATGAATCACAGACGACTCATAACACATAGTAGCACATTATAACAATGACAAATTCTGATCCGTGTGATACGAGAGGTAGTGTTGGGTGCAACACTAAGGCAGTACATTTAATGTATCCTTAATCCCTCTTCTTCTTGCCTGCAGGGATATGGCTTTGATGACTTGAGCAGCTATTCTGAGCCTAGAGGCTAAGGCCCACTCCCTAACTGGGTTACATAATCAGCCAACAGTATAGACTACCAAAAGTATCTTGGTCTATGACTAACTTTGAAATTTTTATATGTGAGAATAAAATTATATGATTAAACAACTGTTTGAATTTTCTGTCACACAGTAAGTTAATAATGAGTTAAAATTAAGTTTTAAAAGTAATCTAGGTTGACAATATTTAGAAGTTTATTTACATTTTTGTGAGTTGTATAAGTGCTTAGAAATATTTTATTTACATTTGAAAGTCTGCCTTTCAAGTATTTGAAGTCTGAGAGGAGGGGAAAAATATGTATATATCTCTCTATCTTTCTATCTCT
>NW_006399907.1:2686818-2697038 GCF_000299155.1 Elephantulus edwardii | reverse complement strand
CTTATTCATTGCAAATATGTTTTTTAAGAGACATAAACGCATGGATTTTACCTGATGAAATAGGTGTCATATTGATTATATTGTCATCATATTGATTACATCTGCGGGAAGAACAGCTGGAGAAGCTCAATATCAGTTGTGAAAACTAGGCCAGGAGCTGATTGTGGTACAAATCACCAACTACTCATATTCAAGTTCAAGCTGAAGCTGAGGAAAACTAAACCAAATCCACGGGAACCAAAATAGGACTTTCAGTCTATCCCACCTGAATTTCAGAAAATTTCAGGGGAGGTATAGTACTGAAAAAATCTGCAGTCAGGGACCTCGTCAAATTACTGAGGAGCAATGATGTCAGTTTGAAGACTAAGGGGCATCAGATTCACAATCTTTTCAATCACTTGCTATGCATCTGAGAGGTGGGCAATAAATAAGGGTGACAACCCAGTCCTTTGCAGCGACCCTGATAGCCCTGGGGCATCTCCAGTTAATGCACAACCTAAACAGCCAGGCATTCTGTACAAAGCCAACTTTGTCTTGGAGCCTCGGACCCTGGGACAGGCTGCGCACCAACCACCTCTGCCACGTGTGGGCAGCTATGTTATCCACAGGACACGCCCACCACCTCAGGGACCCTGGAGAGATTATGCACAGAGATGTCCACCAGAGGGATTTTCCAGACCTGCAACAGCAACCGAGGGAATTCCCAGTACCATTCTCCTGACCCTGGGCCCCTGTGTTTACAGCGAAGGGAACACCAAGACCTGGAAACCAGCTTGCCACACAATCTGCATTAACCCCGTAGACCCAAAAAGATTGTGTTTGAAAACACGCTGCGTTTCCAGACCATCTTGAGAACAAGGAAGCCTATTGGATCCAGCCATTGGGACTATATGCCTAGGCACCCAGTTCTCAACCATTGGCTTGAGGTAGTACCCATCAGTGAGAAAAGGGAGGAGAGTCGCTACTCGGCTGTGCTTCAGTACCAGTACTCAGAGTCCTTGGCATTGCAGTGGGATGGTCTCAGTGTAAGCAAAGCTATGGCAGCTTCAGACCCCACTGAGCGGCTGCCTCCACGCAGAAAGAGGCATGTCACAGCTTGAGTCCAGAGTTGATTTAAGATGCAGCAAATGGAGCCCAGCTTTCTGGATAAAGTGTAGTTAGAGTGCTTCTGGGAGGAGAAGATGATGAAGCTTCTTCTCACGTACTTTGGGCACTTTGTCAGGAGGGACATCATGCTTGGAAAGGTGGAGGAGGGTCAATGAAAGATGGGAAGACTCTCAACAGTAGGTTGATCCAGTGATTTTAGCAGTGGGCTCAAATATGTCAGAAATGATAAGGTTAACACAAGATAGAAGAGGGTTCAGATCTCTTGCTCATAGGGTTGCTAGGGGTTGTACTCGACTCAATAGCACCTAACAACAACAACAACGTATAACTAATCAGGTTGTTGGTTTCTATTGGAAAGGCTGGCAGGTCAAACTCAGAAACTCCACAAGAGAAAGACATTGTGATTGGTTCCCATAAAGATTATGTTGTTGTTGTTGTTGTTGTTAAGTGTTATTGAGTCAAAACAAACTCATAACTGATCCTAGTGGGTTTTCAGAGGCTATAAATTGCACTGGAGGAGACTGCCCATCTTTCAACTGGTGGGTTTGCAGTACAACTCCTTACCACTATTCCACCAGTCTAGAAAATCCTGTGTGACACACAGTTAACTAGAAATGGACTCAATGACACCTAACAACAGTGACAACAATATATTCCCATTAACAATACATGAATTTAATTCATATAGAAGAGCTAGGAGAAAACAAAATTGTCAGGGAAGATTGCATTGGAATGATAAGGTAGTGCTTTTGTTTTTGACATTGACTTTGTGGTTTATCTGTTTTTTTGGTTGTTTTTGTAATGAGCTTGACAATGTTTTAAATTAGGAAAACAAAAATGCTGGTTCCAAAATAAATGAAAGCAAAAATTTATCAGCTTGGAAAAGGTAGGCCAACTTTTCTTGATTGATGTGGCAGTTGCCACTGATGGGCTTGAATACAGAGAGGAAGCCAGACTGGAAACCAAGGAGGCAGCTCCTAGAAGCTCAACAAAACCATCTGCATGGTGGGAGGCTGGATAGGGGTGTACGTATAAGAGGTTGAGGAGCCAGCCAGCGCTCAGTTTCCTCTCACTCTTTTTGCCTTGTTTTTTTCACCCAGTGCATTTTGGCCAGGCCACAGGCATTTCTGGAATTCTGCAGCATGGAGAGCTACCAGGCTCAACCTTGTTTCTTTTCCATGGCTGAGCCTAGGTGCCCATTTTTCAGGGACTCTATACAACAGAATGTTTCATTCTGTAGTTGGTTTTTAACTCAGCTCTTATGGAACTGTATACACAGCCACAAGAATAACAGATTCCCCAGTCTGGAATGGGGTAGCTCCTTTGATCTCAGCAGGCTCTGGTTAGAAGCATCTTTCCATAATGATAAACCTTTAAACAATAGACAGCAGGCTCAAACCCCCTAGAGACTGTTGACCACATTTGGAAGAATGCCATGGAACATGCTTCCATTCTGCTAGCCCTGGAGAAGCTGGGGGGTCTCTGAGGCCTGGGGTTCTCTAGGGTAGGCTGGATGTGGGCCTGATCAGCATCTGAATCCCAGCAGGCTGAAAACTAGGGCCATTCCAGAGGTAGGTCTCTCCACAGTGTATCCTGTAGATTCGCTGAGTTGACAGCTTGAAATGCTGAGAGAAACGCAGGAAGAAAACTGTGGATTATGCTCAGAGACTGCCAGCATTCAAATACAGCTCCTTAACTATAGATTTCACAGACATATTTTACAAGGACCTGCAAGGAAAGCTGGGGCTTCGATTCAGATTGTTTTGTTTGGTGCTGTCAAGTCGAGTAAGATTCCTATCAACTCTATGAACAGCACATCTGGACCTTGTCCTGTCCTGTGCCATACTCAATTGCTCATATACTTGAGTGCAATCCTGAAGTCACTGTCAATCCACCTGGTGGAAAGTCTTCCTCTCTTTTGCCTCCCTTCCACCTTTCCAAGTATGATGTCCATATCCAAGAATAGCCTCTCCTAGCAACACACCCAAAGTATGTCAAATGACGCTTTCACAGATTAAGTGGGTAGGATGGATGTGGGACTTACAGATTAGGTAGGTCCATATATGAATGTAGTATCAGAAACATATCTTCTTATAAGTAGTAAGATGTGTATAAAAATGGGTATGGGGTTAAGAGGGATGAAGAGAGAGAAAGTGTATAAATCAGGGGTGTGGCAGAGTTTGGTGGGTGGAGGGAGAGGATGAAGGAATTAGGAAAGGTCCCATGGGTCTGGAAAAGACAACATATTAATATTAGCAGGTATAGCTCAATGGTGATTAATTTTATAAAACAATGTATAGCTTTGGTGGCATAGTGGCAAGAAGCTGCACTACAATCCTGAAAGCACACAGTTTGAATCCACCAGGGACTCTGTAGAAGGATGGACAATCTCATCCTGTGTGATTAGTGCCTCTGAAACTCCCTTCAAGGGTCAGCTATAGGTCAGATCTGACTTGATGGTACACAACAACAATAATGGTTAGTACTGATCGTATGAAGTACAATGTGAATGAAGGAATGAGTGAAACACAATGCAAATGAATTTTGTATGTAAAGCAGATTTTTTTAAAAAAAGTCAGAAATATGCCTTCTTTTCCTTCGTTCCCCTCAGTGTCCTCTTCACTACTTGGCAACCATCTATTCCATTTCCAGCCCTTTCTATACTTAAAGAACAGATCCTTTCAAAATGTTAAATACCTTAGCACTAGGATCCATACTGGCCACGTCTCCTGTTGTATAATGCCTTCTACCTAGGGGAGGCGGTACTGAGGGCTCATCTTCCAGCGCTATTTTGGACAATAGTTTGCTGTGATCCATTAAACACCTCCCCCACTCATTGCCATCGAGTCAGAATTGACTCGTAGTTGACCCTCTGGTGGTCGTCAGAGGCTGTTAATCACATGGGGGGAGGTTGTCCATATTTCTCCTTCGGAGCAGCTGGTGGATTCTCCTTGCCCGTCTCTGGTTGGGCAGTGTGCCTCTACTGGCTGGGCCGCCGCAGCTCACTGAGATCCATAAGGACACACAGCAATCACAAAAATGGACTCATGTACCAACACTTAGGAAGACCGCACAGGATCAGGCAATGCTTTGCTCTGTAAACACACAGAGTGTAAACACACATGAGTCAGAGTCAATTCATGTGAAACTAATTGTAACCCACCCCAAACAAACAGCCCACGAGCCAAGAGCCAAACCTGTTGCCATTCAGTTGTTGCTAACACATCACTCACTGCCCTTGAGTGGGCCCCCATCCATAGTGACTCTGTATTGGTTTCTGCAACAGTTAAGTTCTAATGGAGGAGATTTCCCGTCTTTCCCCTGCAGAGCTGCTGGTAGGCTCAGACCACTGGACTCACTTAGTCGTTTGATAAGCAGAGAAACATACTATTAACTTTACCACCAGGCTCCTTTCTAACTCATGTCAATCTTATAAGACAGAATAAAACTTACCCATAGGGTTTCTAAGGCTTTCATCTTTACAGCAGCAAACAGTCACACCGTTCTCCCACAGTATCTCCTGGACGCAAACTACCACCTTTTAGGTTAGCTGCTGAACACTTTAATGACTGTGCCAAATAAGCAGCTTCCACAGGCAGACAAAACCTCAAGAGCTCTAGAAGGAAAGACCAAGATAGAGGGTGACTGAGGAAGGGGAACCAAGGAACCAAGAACATAATAATGCAACATTTTTGAAGGAGAAGTGGCATGTGATAAATATATCTAGTAATAAATGGGAAACGTATTTCTCTTTCTTCAGTGTTCACATGAGAAAATACAAATTAGAAGCCTCAGTCCGGCAATTTGTAATGCTTATCCAAACCTAGAATTCTCATAAATATTCCAAAATTTCCCTTTCACTTTCCTAAG
This sequence comes from Elephantulus edwardii, assembly GCF_000299155.1. Classification (NCBI taxonomy): domain Eukaryota; kingdom Metazoa; phylum Chordata; class Mammalia; order Macroscelidea; family Macroscelididae; genus Elephantulus; species Elephantulus edwardii. The sequence continues at coordinate 2,692,061 of NW_006399907.1, read as the reverse complement.
GAATTACTCAGGGTGGTAATTCTTTCCCTTCTAGGCTATTCTCATCCCTGACAGCCTTCACAGTACATGCTAGATAAAACCAGTATTATATAATGACTGAGAAATTACATTTAAAATAAATTATTTGACCAATTTATCTTTATATTCTCATTCATCATTTTCACAGTCTTATATAACAAGTGAATTTGCCTGAAATCCAATATCTAAATACGTCAGAGATATTGTAGATTTGGTTCCAGATCATCACCAAAAAAAGCAAGGATCTTAATAAAATAAGTCACATTAATTTTTTTTTATTTCCTGGTACATAATAAACCTATGTTTACACTATAACATATTATCATATATACCATATGCCATAGGAGAAAGGATGAAAAGTCACACAGCTGTCAAGGACTTTCATTCATAGGATTACTGTGAGTTGCCTACGACTCGACGGCACTTAACAACAGCAACAACAACAACCGTTTCCCATAGAATGCAATAGCACTTTGAAAGAATTTGAAATGTTGTGGGAATTACTGACATGTACAAGACGTATTTGCTTTGGGGGAAAAAGGTGCCAGTAGACCTGCTTGATGCAAGCCACAAAAACTAGTATCTGCAAAGGTATGTGTGTAAGGACAGGAACATTCTTTGTAATATTCAGCAACATTCTTTATAATATATTCTCGATGGTAAGGAGCTGTGCTGCCGACCCAAAGGCACATAGTTCAAATCCACCATTTATTCTCTCCATGGAAGAAAGATGGACAATCTACTTCTGTGTGATTTACTACTTCTGAAAATCAGCTCTGAGTTGGTTCTGACTCAACAGTGTATAAATAACAATTACTTCTCTGCTATAGATTTAGATACATATTTAAAGTGTTGACTTCTCCAAATTATATTTCTTTGGGTGTCTGTCTATTAGCCAATCTTAACGTGTGGATTCTGCAGAGCTGCTGTGGTATAAATTAACGTGAATTTATGTATGTACTTATCACACTGTTTATACTGAAGTAGCAGTCCTAGATCTTCTAGAGTGAGAGTTTAACAAATAACCTAGCTAAGAAGTTGCAGCTAATTGATAAAGTTTGTTTATAATGAGTCCACAAGCGGTTGAGTGAAAACTATGAGAACAAATACAACTGAGGTTAAGTGGTGCTGGACAGGTGTCCCTGATTAGTCCAGAGAGGAGCAAGGGAGGCAGTGGTGGAGGTGAGGATTGCTGATTAAATACAAGGTTGCCTGATACCCAGTGAAGGGCTAAGAAGGCCTAAGTCAGAATGGGATCAGTGGCCTTGAGGAGAGTAAATGTAGGTGGCATGGTAAAATCTTTAAGTATGGAACAGTCTGAAGCTGCCAGAAATAATGACCTCCACAGATGTCCCTCCTGAGACGAGCAGAGCTGAGCACTGGATGAACGCCATGTCTCACTGTGTGGTCTACAAAAATAAATTCCTCACTGCTTTTGATAAGATTAACTCAAGAGGCTATTAAAGATGATTGGAATATGGGCCATGAGCTAAACCTGACAGACGAATGGAAAGTCAGAGGTGAGCAAGAGAAGAGAGGTTGCAAGTGTAGGAAGCGAATTGCTAAGGTCTCTAAATAAGCCTAAAGGATTAGCGTCAATGCCAGTCACCAGGCGTTGTGAAAACACTGGTGGTCCAGTTGTAGAATTATCGCCTGCCATGCTGGAGCCCTGGCTTTGATTCTCAGCCAATGCATTTTATGCACAGCCATATCCATCTGTTAGGGGCCACTTACATGTTGCTATGTTGCTGAACAAATTTTATAGCAGCTTCCAGACTAAAATAGACCTAGGAATAAAGATCTGGAGATCTACATCTAACCAGCCAATAAACATCCATGGATTGCAGTCATCAGATCATAGCAATCCTGGACAGAGATTTGTTCCTTTATATAAGGAGCAGCAATGAGTCAGCGGTCATGTGCCCTTCTTGTGATCTCCAAGGGGAAGGCCAACTTTCTACTGTGGGATGAATAGAAACATCCAACAGGAGAAATGTAATTACACCGACAGAAGACTGAGACATATTTGTGTTACCAGTGGATTACCCACTGGATTTATATCTGGGGTTTTAACTTTTCCTGCAGGGAACCAGATGAGAACTAAGTCTATTATAATCCTCTGATGTTATACTTAACTCAATCAAAGGCACAATAGATTTTAACCCAAATCTCTTTTATGCAGAAAAAAAATTTCCAAGAAGGAAAAGCAAGACAAGAAGCCGTATTACTCCCTTCTGCCACTCTCATAATCCCTACCCTCGGCCAGCAGTCTATACTATTCTCATTAAAAGTTCATTTTTTTTCTCTTTTTAATGCAGTGAGGATCTTTAAAAGTAAGAGCGCTTGTCAACTTATTTCATTTTATTAGGTTTTTCAGAAGCATGCAGTGAGTGATGAAATAATTTGTTCCTTTTTCTTGATAGATACCACAGAGTCAACTACAATTTATAGAGACCCACGAACAATAGATCTGCCCTATCCTGAATCCTCCTCACATTCTCTGATATTCCCGAGCCCATTGTTAGTGTTACTGTATGTAAAAGTAACTAAAGCATAAAATGAATTTTGTTTATTCAACAACCAGATCAAACTATTTGGTTTCAATCTAGTAATTAAAAAAATGTCTCCATAGGAACACTTACACTCTGTTGGTGGGATTGTAAATGGTACAACCACTCTGGAAAGCAAATTGGCACTTCCTCAAAAAGCTGAACTTATGACCCAGCTATTCAACTGCTTGGAATAAGCCTCGAGAAAATTAGAACTGAGGCACAAACAGATTTGTACGCCAATGTTTATAGCAGCATTATTCACCATCACAAGAACATGGAAATAGCCCAAACCACAACTGAATGGATTGAGAAATTATGATATATTCCCATGACGGAATAATATGCAGCATGCAGGAGCAATGATTTTGAAATTTACTGCCTTATTTGGGAGGGACTGGCGAGCATTATGCTAAATGCACTCAGTCCTATAAGGACAAATTCTGTGTAAGACCATTATTGTAGAAATAGATAACTAGTAAAACATGGATGAGGATCCAAAAGGGAAGGGTAGGAGCAAAAGAGTGAGGATATGCAGGGGGCATCATAGGGTCACGCAGTTTGATGGGTGGAGGGAGGGGTGGGTAAAGGAAATGTGAAAGATCTGATGTGAAAAACAATGTACACGAACTTTGTAAGTAAACCAGTATCAAATAAAAATGTTATCCAAATAACAAAACAAACAAACAAAGAAACAAATCTCCCAAACCTGGTCACTTAGCCATGTAATCTTAGCTCTACACTCTGCTCCCAGCCATGGACATGGAGTCCCTGAGTGGAGCAAAAGGTTAAGTGCTGGACTAGGTAAGAGTTGGGTGGTTCTAACTCATCCAGCGGCTCCTCAGGTGACAAGCCTGGTAATCTGCCCCTGAACGGTCTTTGTCTTCAAAACTCTGTGGAATGCAGTCTGTGCACATGGGGTTGTATTAACTCAGAGTGATTAATAAATGTAACGGTCATGGAAGTAAGGATGGTATGACCTGTGTCACAGTTGTCTTCAAGTTAGCCAGTTTGGCATAACACTTCAGGAGAGAATGATTTCCAGTCAAGTGACACCATTTTCTGACCCACAGAAAGCCAGGGTCTAGGGTCACTTGAAATATCAACTCTGAGTCAACATGCATTCAAGTCTTCACAGATAGAAAGCCGCCTTCCCTTCTCTTCTTTCAAAGCTCTTGAGCTTCAAAGTCCCTTTGATTCTTATGATGATAATTTCACTCTTCTCTCAAGGACTGGGAGGTGACCTAGTGGTAAGGAGTTGCGCTGTCAATCCAGAGGCAAGAAGTCTGAATCTACAGCTGCTCCAGGAGGAAAAAATGAGCAATCTCGTCTTGTGTGATTTACAGCTTCTGAAAAATCTTCTGGAGGGTCAGCTATCAGTTGGTTCTGTCTTGACGACACAGAATAACAACAATAAATGAAGAACAGTAGTGGAGAACCTCACAGTGGCCTCACTGGGAATTACAATAAAGGCTATAATTACAATAAAGGCTATAAGACTTTTACTTGCTATGTACCAGAGAGCTGGACAATGACTATGGGTGAGTGAAGAATTGACGCCTTTGAGTTGTGGTGTTGAAGAAGAGTACTGAATATACCACTAAGAGAAAACAAACAGGTGTGTCCTGGAGAGAGTGAAACCAAAAGCAAGAGGCAAGGATGATGAAGCTTCATCTGATACCCTTAGGGCATGTTGCAAGGAGAGACCAGTCTTTGGAGAGAGACATTATAATTGAAAGGGTGAAGGGAAAACACAAAAGAGGAAGGAAGACTCTGGATGAGATGGACTTGACTCAGTGATGAGGTGATGAGAGTAGGTGTGTCAGAGTGAAATTGGCTCAAGATAGAGCAGGATTCTGAGCTGTTGTATATAGATAGGGTCGGAGTCAGAGTTGACTCAATGGCACATAACAACAGCAACAACAACAACTGTGTTACAAATGAATTTTAATGCAAATTGTTCAGTGACACTGATTACATTGTCACAATGTGTCATCATTCTACTCTCCTGTTTCTACTAATCTAACTCCCCTGCTCTTTACCTTCTCATCATTGCTTTAGAGTAAATATACTCTCATATACTGATTATTTAAGGGAGCATAATGCTTAGTTCTCATACATAATGATGTGAGCTTTATAAATCAACTTATTGTATGGCTGAAAGGAGACCTCTCAAAGTGGCTTCAGGTTCATATTCAAAGGTAATAATTATGAGGATTCCTTTAGTCTTTAGTATCCATTGGCCAGGAAAACAAGGTTTTAGTTTTGTGGGTTGGTTCTTCTTTTAAGGAATTTGAGTTTTTTTCTTTTTCTTTTTTCCTGTGCTGTTAACCTAGAGGTGGTACTTCTCTGGCAGTCTGAACACATGACCAACTTCAAGGGAGATAACAGGCAATCTCCTCCCATGCAATTTATAGTCTCAAGGAGTTTGAATTTTATTGTACATTTCCCCCATTCTATTTGCAACCTTTTATTGTGTTCCTAGGGATGCACTGTGGTTAATGGTAAGGAGTTAGTTGCGCTGCCAACCCAAAGGCAGGTGTTTGCATCTAGGAGGTCTCTAGCCGGTCCTCAGGACAAAGATGGTCAGTCTCCTCTGGTATGACTTATGTTGTTGTTGTTATGTCCCATTGAGTCGTTTGTGACTCATAGTGACCCTATGTACAACAGCCCTAA
>NW_006399907.1:2685963-2686718 GCF_000299155.1 Elephantulus edwardii | reverse complement strand
ACAACAAATGTATTTTATATATATATTTAAACCCTCAAACTGATGGTTATCAAGTTGGAACTGAATCAGAGCTGAACCTTCCAACTGGTTTTTGGGAGACTGTATATTGCACACCTGTGGGTAGGCAACACAATTCCCTATAGCACACCACCAGAGCTCCCTCTGGAAGAACAAAAAAAAACCCCTTCAAACTTAAAAGTCTAAACAAACTCATAACTGAGCCTCCAGCATGTTTTCAGAAGCTACAAATCACATGGGAGAAGATTGTCCACCTTTCTCCCGTGGAGTAACTGGTAGATCCGAACCACCTTGCCTTTGGATTGGCAGTACAACTCCTAACCCACAAAGCCATGGGAGCTCCCTATGGAAGAGCAAGCAGTCATAAAAAATGGTGGGGTAGTTGCCACCTCTGTGGTCCAAAGAAACCACTATGATAAGAGTCCAAGGGAGAACTTGCCATTTTCAGCGGAAAACAAATTGTTGTTGTTATGTGCCGTCAAGTCGCTTGCGACTCATAGCGACCCTGTGTACAACAGCCCTAAACTCTGCTCTGTCCTGCGCCAATTGCACTGTCTCCAACATGCCCATCCCGATTACCCCAGTCACTGAATCAATCCACCTCATAGAGGGTCTTCCCCTCCTGCACTGTCCCTTCACCTTACCAAGCATGATGTCCTTCTCCAAGGACCGGCCCCTCCTTACAACATGTCCAAAGTATGTCAGACAGAGCCGCAGGATCCTTGCCTCCAAGGAGC
>NW_006399907.1:2667415-2681591 GCF_000299155.1 Elephantulus edwardii | reverse complement strand
CTATGGTGATGAAGGAAGAAGTTCAAGCTGCTTTGAAGGAAATAGCAAAAAATAAGGCCCCAGGAATAGATGGTATACCAATTGACATATATCAGCTAACAGATGTTGCCCTGGTTGTGCTGCCTGGTATGACTTAAAGGCACTGAAAACCCACTGAAGTGTCAACTATGAGTCAGTCAACAAAAACTGTGTTCATGGTCAGAACCATTTATTATTGTATTAACCTCTTTCTTAAGGGTAGCTTCTAACCTCCAGACAGCACAAGCTAGAACAGTACACTGATAGAGAACAGCCAGAAATTCAAGTCAAATTTAGAAGAGGTCATGGCACCAGAGCTATCATTGCTAATATCAGATGGATCCTGACTGAAAGCAGAGACTATGAGAGTCTGTTTATGTCTATTTATGTTTTATTGACTATGCAAAGACATTTACTTGAGTGGATCACAACACATCATGGCTATCATTGAGAGGAATGGTAATTCTCAAAGACTTATTGTTCTTGTTAAACCTATACTTGGACCAAGAAGGTATTGTTCAAGTGGAGCAAGGAAATACTGCATGGTTTAAAATCAAGAAAGGTGTGCATCCAAGCTATCTTTTCCCCACACCTATTCAATATGCTTACTAAACAAATCATCTGGGAAGCTAGACTTTGTGAAGAAGAATGTGGCTTCAGGACCATAGACTTATCAACAACCTGCATTATGCAGATGACACAACCTAAACTGAAGAGGACCTGAAGTGCTTGCTGCAGACGAGCAAAAAACTATAGCTTTCAATATGGATTAAATCTCAACATCAAGAAAACAAAATATCTTCACCAATAGGCAGCATTATAACAGATGGAGAAAAAATGGAAATTGTCAACAATTTCATCTCACTTGATCAGGAATTGACACCCTTGGTATTAGCAGTCAAGAAATTGAAAGCTGTATCACATTGAGAGACTTTGCTGACAAGGACATCTCTAAAGTTCTAAAGAGCAACGACAAAAGTTTAAAGGCTAAGGTGCACCTAGTCCAAGCTAAGGCCTTTTCAATTATTTGTTGTACATCTGAGGGCTAGTTGATGACTAAGGATGACAGAAGAAGAACTAATGTCTTTGAGCTGTAGTGTTGGAGAAGAGTACTGAATATCCCCTGGACTGCCAAAAGAACAAACACTTCTATCTTAGAGGAAGTGCAAACAGGGTGCTCCTTAGAGACAAGAATTGTGAAACCTTGTTTCATATACTTTGGACACCAAACATCAACAATCGTTAGTGTCAGGAGGAGCTCTGGTGGCCAAGTGGCAAGGAATTGCACTGCTGACATGAAGGCACTCTGTTTGAATCCATCAGCTGCTCTATGGAAGAAAGAAAATCAGTTTCCTCCTGTGTGATGTACAGCTTCTGAAAATCCACAAGGGGACCAGTTTTGAGTTGGTTCAAACTCAACATCAAACAATAATAATAAGTAGCACTGAGGAGAACCTGTAGCGCTTGCTGCAGAAGGTCAAGGACTGCAGCCTTCAATAAGGATTGAAGTTTAACATCAAGAAACCAAAGATTCTCACCATTGGGCCAACTGGCAGCATCATGATAGATGGTGAAGAGATTGAGATTGTTGACAGTTTCAGTTTGTTTAGCTCTACAATCAACACTCTTGGTATCAGCAGCCAGGAAATTAAAAGACAAATTGCACTGGGAAAGTCTACTGTCAGAAACTTCTCCAAGGTAGGGAGAAGCAATGATGTCAGTCTGGAGACTAAGGTGTGCCTGATACAGGCCATGGTCTTTGCCGTTACTTGCTATGCATCAGAGAGCTGGACAATGACTAGGGGATGATACAAAGAGTTGATGCCTTTGAGCTTTGGTGCTGGAGAGGAGTACTGAATATACCATGGACTGCTAGGAGAACAAACAAGTTCATGCAGAGGGTGAAGGCAGGCTGCTTCTTGGAGGCAAGGATTCTGAAGCTCTTTCTAACATACTTTGAACATGTTGCAAAGCAGGATCAGTCCTTGCAGAGGGACATAATGCTTGGGAGGGTAGAGGAACAGCACAGGAGAGGAAGATCCTTGATGAGATGGATTGATTCAGTGACTGCAGTAATGGGGATAGGTGTGTCAGAGACAATAAGGTTGGAAAGCGGATAGAGCAGAGTTTAGGCCTGTTGTACACAGGGTCACTATGAGTCGCAGGCAACACAACAGCACATAACAACAACAACAGCCAGAATTTAAGCACTAATTTTCTTACTTACAACTCCTCCCCCACCCTCCTCACAATGAACCACCATTGAACTTTCAGGGCTGTAAATCTTTGTGGGAGGAGACTATCTTTCTCCAGAGAAGTTCATGGTGGCTTCTAACTGTCAACCATCAGGTTAGCAGTTCAATATGTCATGCACAATACCACCAAGGTGGCTTCTTAACTGGAAAGTTCATGACTTCATATATATACTTCACCCATTTTCAGAAACTTTATTCAATCAAGAGTAACTCATTAGGCATCTATTAGGGTAATTCCAGGTATCATGCTCTGTTGTTGTTGTTGTTATGTGCCGTCGAGTCGTTTGCGACTCATCGCGACCCTATGTGCAACAGCCCTAAACCCTGCTCTATCCTGTGCCAATCGCATTGCCTCTATCACACCCATCCCGATTATCCCAGTCACTGAATCAATCCACCTCATAGAGGGTTTTCCCCTCCTGCGCCGTCCCTCCACTGTACCCAGCATGATGTCCCTCTCCAAAGACCTGTCTCTCCTTACAACATGTCCAAAGTATGTCAGACGAAGCCCTAGAATCCTTGCCTCCAAGGAGTAGCCTGGTTTAACCCTCTCTAGGATGAATCTGTTTGTTTTCTTGGCAGTCCATGGTACATTTAATAGTCTTCTCCAGCACCACAGCTCAAAGGCGTCAATTCTCCTTCTATCCTTCCTAGTCATTGTCCAACTCTCTGATGCATAACAAGTGATTGCAAAGACCATGGCCTGTATCAGGCGCACCTTCGTCTCCAGAGAGACATCGTTGCTCTTGAATACTTTAGAGAGGTCCCTAACGGCAGACTTTCCCATCGCAATATGTTTTTTGATTTCCTGGCTGCTGGTGCCAAGAATGTTGACTGTGGAGCCGAGCAAACTGAAGCTGTGAACAATCTCAATCTCTTCTCCATCCATCATGATGCTACCAATTGGTCCAGTGGTGAGAATATTTGTCTTCTTGACATTGAACCTCAGTCCATACTGAAGGCTGGAGTCCTTGACCCTCTGCAGTAAGTGCATGAGGTCCTCCTCAGTTTCAGCTAGCAGGGTTGTGTCATGTGCATAACGCAGATTATTGATAGATCTTCCACCAATCCTAATGCCATGCTTCTCCTTATAGAGCCCAGCCTCTCGGATAATCTGCTCTACATACAGGTTGAAAAGGTATGGTAATAGGACACATCCCTGGCGTACACCCTTCCCAATTTTGAACCATGCAGTGTTGCCCTGCTCTGTTCTGATGACTGCCTCTTGGTCCAAGTATAGGTTGCTCTAGGGAAGATAAAAAAAATAAAGTAACTTACAGCTCTAGTCACCAAGGATCTCCTTGTCTAGCAGGGAGCAGGCCATGGAGTACATGATGCAGGGCTAGAGAAGGGCACCAGAAGGCACACAAAAGACATACGTGGCTGTGTCTTTGCAGCTTAGGAGCAGCAATCCAGAAGATGTATGTTTCCAAGGAGTTTGAAAGCAGTGCTTCTCAAGTTAACATACGAAACATTGTGAGGCCTTATTGGAATGCAGATTCTGGTTCCCTGTTTCTCAGCGAGGCCTGAGATTCTCTATTTCTAACAAGCATCATTGGTGGGCCACACTGTTAGTAGCTAGCAAGTTTCTAAAGAAAAGTAAGGGATAAACTAGTTAACATGTGGGTTAGGGAGGACTTTCCCCTGTGATGACTGAATGTACAACAGTTTAAGGAAAAAGAACAACAAGGTCAGCCCAGGAAACTGCTGCTGTTGATCAAATAAGCCTGGATGGTGGATGTCACGTCTGAGGGTGCTCAGGTTCTACGGCCAATGAGAACAAAGCATGAAGAGCAAGGGTATCTTAGACATTACTTTCTCAGTTTACTCAGACTTCAGGGAGGAAGTGAGCCACAAGCCCTGTGGGAACTTGCACACAAAGTTTTTATAATGCTAAGAACAAAGGCGGCCCACTTCCACACTTAGGCACTAATCACTAACATTATCACACTATGCACCTGCACAGTTACACTTAGCCATACATAGTAATGACTTTGCAAAACAGTACTGTGTTTGCTCAAAATAAGACAATAGTTTGGCTAAAAACCACTTATCTCATATATAAGGTGCATTATAGTCCCTAAACCTGCCTGTCATGTATATACTGTACATCTACAGCATCTCACACTCCACCTCAACATGACAGCAGATTTTGTAGACACCCAGGCCCATGACGTGGTACAATGAGCCTGCATCAACAATACAACAAACACCAACAACATACTAGGACATGAGCTAGTTAAAACTAAGAGAGGAAGACCCTCGGCCAGTAAGTTAACACGGTGACCGCCACAATGGGCTCTACTGTGTCAGGAAGTATGAAGATGGCACAGGATAGGACAGAGTTCAGATCTGCTGTTCACAGGGTCGCTATAGGTCATACTCGACTCAATGGCACCTAACAACAACCATTAGAATCCACTGCCAATTATGCGTGGGATTAGACCATCATTCTTGTAGGGAATCATGAACAAGAGCATGACTATTTTGTCCTTCTCCACCAACTTCACACAAAACTTGAGTTACCTTATCTTGCTTATTAGGTATAAAACTAAAGCAGTTAGGATGAAATACAGTACATGTTGCCCCTTGGGTAGCCATTAACAGCCTAAGGTCATCCTGTTCTGACCTCATTTGCATGGTCTCATCCATTAACAGGATTATTTGGTGCTCTTGCAGTATTCCTGTCCAGACCATCAGGTGGGGTCTATGTGTAGCCTTTTAGGTTTCTTATAAAAGGTATTGTAATGAATAAATTATTGTACAAAATTCTACCATTTTATCTCCAGCCTTATTTCTTCCACCAAGCCCATGTTTTCTGGCTACTGATTCTTCTCTATTCCCAATATTTTCATTCTAGTCACCTATTACAATTATTAGTGCATCCTGGTTGCATGTCTGATCAATTTCTGACTGTAAAAGTTAGTAGAAATCACCTATTTCTTCCTCTTTGGTGCTGGTTGTCAGTGCACATACTTGAATGAAGGTGATATTAACAGGTGTTCCTTTTATGCATGTAGATATTATCCTGTCACTCACAACATTGTATTTCAAGATGCAGCTGGAAAAGGTCATTTTAACTATGATTAAGACCCTGGTTTTTTCCCACCTTTTCATCTCTGGCTTAGTATATCATGATTGATTGTCTGATTCAAAATGCCCCATGCCAATCCATCTTATTTTTCCAATGTCTAGTATGTCCATCTTTATGTACTTCATTTAATTCTTAGCAAAGTCTAATTTTCCTACAATAATGCTTCTCACTTTCCACATTCCAGTCACTAGTGTTCGCTTACAACTGTTCTTATTCTTTTGTTTGTCAACCAGATGGCCAAGCTTCAGGTGTCATATCTGCTAGTCTAATCTAAGTGTGCTTTATTATGCATAGGTTTTTCAAAGACATGTTATTTTGGAAGTGAATGATCAATTCTTCTCCCTAGTTCCACAATCAATATCCTTGGCACCAGCAGTCAGGATATCAAAAGACAAAAACATTAAGAAATTTTGTTGTCAGGGACCGCTCCAGAGTGCTGAAGAGCAACAAGTCAGTCTAAAGATTAAGGTGTGCTTGATGTAAGCCATGGTCTTCACAATTACTTGCTATGGATCAGAGAGCTGGACAATGGCTAAGGATGATAGAAGGAAAATTTATGCCTTTGAGTTGTGGTGCTAGAAAAGAGTGTTGGACATACAATGGACTGCAAAGAGAGCAGACAGGGCTGTCTTGGAGAGGGTGAAACCAAGCTACTCTTTGGAGGCAAGGATTTTGAAGCTCTGTCTCATATATTTTGTTGCCAGTGGGGGATCAGTCCTTCGAGAAGGGCATCATGCTAGGAAGAATGGTGTGACAACACAAGAAAGGAAGAACCCAGAGGTGATGGATTGAAACAGTAACTGGGGTAATGAGGATGGTGTCAAAGGTAGTAAGGTTAGCTCAGGACAGAACAGGGTTTAGAGTTTTTGTGCATTCCTATTGAAGGAGAAACAGAAGTCCACGTACCCACTCCTCACCTTGAAGGGGTGAATGAGACTTTTAGACCTTGTTGTAAGGTGGCTAAATGAGTAACCTAGTAGGACAAGAAAAACCCTTTTACAGAGGGTCTTGGATGGGTACCAAAGTCTACCAATTTACCCTGCAATTAAGGAAGGCACAGATGAACTTTTACACCCCAAGATAGGAAAGAGGGGAAGCACACTGCTCCTCTTCCCTATATCTGTAGCCTCTGAAAACACATACCAATAGACATGGCTAGATAGCTTAGGTAAGTCTAAGGACATATGGATATATATTTCTTTACCATCTGGGACATGAAGGCAGTACATGGTTTATCAATATCCCCTTTCTTTCCCACAAGGCCCCATATCATACAAGTGACCTTAAAGAAAATGGACAAAGTGTCTCCTTTTAAAGGGAGCCTATGTGATCACTGCTTTACCAGTGCCCAAAGACCCTGTAAATATATTGTGTCATAGGTATACAAGGGAGGAGAATTAGTATGGTATCTGGGCCACGCCCCTGTACCTATCACTGTACTCAATTGGGAAGACTGATTTGGGTACTATAATGTGTCTTATGGATTTTGGCAGAAAGGAGAGTACCAAAAGAATGCCTGTACGTCCTTCATTGACTATGCAAAGGCATTTAACTGTGTGGATCACACGAACTGTGGCTAATCTTTAAGAGAATGGGAATCCCAGAACACTTGATTGTGCTCATGCAAAACCTATACTCAGAAAAGTAATCATGCTACACGTAAGCCCTACACCAGAAACAGAAGAATCCTTTCCTCTTGCTAGTATTTTGAGATTTGAAGATGTTTTACTCCAAAACTTACTATGTTCTATACGGAGGAACTCAGTATAAAACTTGCACTCATGCTTTTATTATTATCTTTATATAAGCCTATAGTATCTGAATGTATGTATGACTTTGGATAAAATATTCTTTGATCTTTTTAAAATTAGAGTTATATAAAATGACCTTTTCTTGCATTAAATTGCTTGGCTGTTCTTTTTAGGATTAAATATTGTCGTATTTAAAAAAGAAAAGAACACTCTCATTTTTGGTACTTAAACTTCAGATAAAAAATGATTGAAATCCCTTATCATAATTCTTTAAATTAACTTACATGCTGTTTGACTAGAAATGCAAATACGAATAAATATCAAAATTTGTTTCAATAGTTCTGTTAAAGTAGTGAATAAAGATGTAGAATATTTTTATTAATACTTTTAATATATTCTATGGATTGAATTTGAATTCAGCTGTACTTTGATTGTATTAAAATATTGAATTAAAAAAACCCTATACTCAACCATGGAGAAATCTTCAGAATGGAGCAAGGAAACACTGCATCGTTCAAAATCAGGAAAGGAGTGCATCAGGGATGCGTTCTGTCTCCACACCTTTTCAATATATATGTGGAACTGATCATTCAAGAGGTTGAGCTTTATGAGAAGGAATATGGTATCAGGATTGGAGAAAGAATCATTAACAACCTGCATGAGGCAGATGACACAACCTTGCTTGCTAAAACTAAGGAGTACCTGAAGCTTTTGCTATAGAAGGCCAAGGACTGTAGTGTTCAATTTGGATTGAAACTCAACATCAAGAAGACAAAGATTCTCACCACTGGACCAATTGGCAGCACCATGATAAATGGAGAAGAGATTGAGATTGTTAACAATTACATCTTGCTGAGTTCCACACTCAATTACTTGCTATGCATCAGAAAGCAGGACAATGACTAAGGATGACAGAAAAAGAATTGATGCCTTTGAGTTGTGGTGCTAGAGAAGAGCCTTGAACATACCATGGACTGCCAAGAAAACAAATAGGTCTGTCTTGGAGAGGGTGAAACCAAGTTTCTCCTGGGAGGCTAGGATTTAAAAACTCTGTCTTATATACTTTGGGAACATGGCCAGAAGGAACTGGTCCTTGGAGAAAGATATCATGCTTAGAAAGGTGTAGGGACAGCATAGGAGAAGACGACCCTGGATAAGATAGATTGATAAAGTAACTGGGGCAATAGGGTAAGTGTATCAGAGTCAGTGAGACTGGCTCAAGACAGGGCAGGCTTCAGAGCTGTTGTCCACAGGGTTGCAATGAGTCACAGGTGACTCAACGGTACATAATACCAAGTGTAACTGTGCAGATGCATAGTGTGACAAGGTGAGTGAACAGTGTGCAAGTGTGGCAGAAGGCTACCTTTTCCCTCAGTACTATAAAAACTTTGTTGGAAGATTTCTGGCTTGGCTTGCCATCTGTGTGACAGTCTGTGCAAACTACAATAAAATTGTTGTCTCAACTCCTCATGCTTCTGTCATATTGGCCACAGAAGCTGAGCACCTGGTTTGGCTGAGCACCTTGGACATTACGCATAACCATACAAAGGTTTGGCAGATGGTATTTCTACATTAATATTAATTATTGTTGTTAGGTAACATCTAGTTGACTATACTTCATAGTGAGTCTCTAATCAACTTTACCCTTTCCTGTGCCATCTTCATGGTCTTCGATGCTTTAGGCAATGGTTACAGTCACTGTGTCAATCCATCTTGTTGACAGTATTCCTCTTTTTTCTGACCCTCTACCTTTCCCAGCATAACATCTTTTTCCCAAAGACTAGACCCTCCAGATAACATAACCAAAGGATATAAGGCAGTTTTGTCACCCTTATCTCCATGATAATCCCTAGATGCACTTCCTCCATCACAGACCTGTTTGTTCCTTGGCAATCCACGGAATATTCAATACTCTTCTCTAACACAACAATTTCAAGGCATTTCTTATTCTTCTGTCATCATTATTCATTGTGACTAATTCTTAGTAATTCTTACTAATCCTTATTAAGTATATGTGGTAGAGAAAGGGGGCAATGCAATGCTTTTTAAGCATCTCAATCATAACCAAATGCCCTGAGGGAA
This sequence comes from Elephantulus edwardii, assembly GCF_000299155.1. Taxonomy (NCBI): domain Eukaryota; kingdom Metazoa; phylum Chordata; class Mammalia; order Macroscelidea; family Macroscelididae; genus Elephantulus; species Elephantulus edwardii. The sequence goes on along the minus strand of NW_006399907.1, from coordinate 2,672,391 downwards.
TGAGTTGTTGGCTCTAGGACCTTAGGGCCATAGTCTTGGGGAACATCAAAGTCAATTGGCATGACATAGTTCAACAAAGACAATGTTTTCTGTCTCACTTGAGTGAGTAGTGAATGAGGTCCTCAAAGCTTGCAAGCAGCCATTTAAGGTACAAATATTGGTCTATGTCTGAAACAAAGAAGAAGAAAGAAAAAGCAGAGGTTTATAGAATCAATTAGTCCAAAGGACCATGAGAACCTCAACTTTCAGGACTTTGAGTCCAGAAAAACAAGATGGTTCTCTACTACCACTGCTGACCACTTTAAAAGTGATCTCAATAGAAGATCCAAAACAGAGTGAAAGAAAATGTGGAGCAAAACTAAAACTGGGTCAGACTTACTAGTTGTATAGAAACTGGTAGAATCTTTTAGACTATGATCCTTTGTCATCCTTTGAACCTGGAACAAAATTCATTCCCATGGCTCAACTTTCAGGCAAATAATAATTGTTGTTTTGTGTGCTGTTGAGTCATAACTGACTCATAGTTGACCCTGTGATGGGTTTTCAGAGAAAGTAAAACACACAGGAGAAGACTGTCAATCCTCTTTCCATGGGGCAGCTGACTGATTTGCCTTTGGGTTGACGGCACAATTCCTTACTACTAGGTCACCGGGTCTCCCAAACCATAACAGACAGATCTATAAGATGACCAATAATACCAGGGTCACTCAGTCCTTAGACTATCCGTGTAAGGTCAAAAGCCCAGTGTATGCCCAAGGGTAAAGCCCTCATGACAGGAAGACATAGACTAGATGGATTCATGGAAATGAGAATCACAAGAAAGAAATGGGAAAAGTACAATTATATTGTGGATATTGTAATTAATATAATAAAACTAAATGCATCTGATTGAATGAAAAACCAATTTTTTTTTGTAATCTATCAAATCAATTTAAAAGAAACAACAAACAATGTGAAACTGTTACAAACAAGAAAGTACAAATAAATCCATGTTTACCTTGCTTAAGAGGTACTCTGTCCCTGTCAGATAAATTTGAAAAGAGGCTTTGCTTCCATAGATGGTGCTGTGGGGTTGGGAGAGAGACAGATGACAGTCATATGTGGTGAAAAAATGTGAAATATTCTTTCTACGAAGATGGTGCCGAAAGCAAAGAAGGAAGCCCCTGCCTCTTCCAAAACCGAAGCCAAAGCAAAGGCATTAAAGGCCAAGAAGGCAGTCCTGAAGGGCATCCAACAGCCAAAAAAAAAAGAAGATCCACGCGTCACCCACCTTCCAGCGGCCTAAGATGCTGAGACTCTGAAGGCAGCCCAAATAACCCCAGAAGAGCGCCCCCAGGAGAAATAAGCTTGACCACTATGCCATCATCAGATTTCCCCTGACCACTGAGTCAGCCATGAAGAAGATAGAAGAGAACAACACACTTGTGTTCATTGTGGATGTCAAGGCCAAGAAGCACTAAATTAAACAAGCTGTAAAGAAGCTCTATGACATTGATGTGGCTAAGGTTAACACTTTGATTAGGCCTGATGGAGAAAAGGCCTATGTTCAACTTGCTCCTGATTATGATGCTTTGGATGTTGCCAACAAAATTGGGATCATCTAAACTGAGTCCAGCTGGCTAATTCCAAATATAAATTTTTCTCACACACACAAAAAAAATACTCACTACAGAATACAGAGAGCCTGAGGAACCCATATCTACTTTCTTTATTTGGAACCTCCTGAAGGGTCAGCTCTGAATTGGTCAGAGTCCAAGGCATTGAGTGTGACTGGATAAGCTGGCACTGCCATGCCCACTCCTTCAACAGGACCAGGGAGTAGTTCCCCAAAGGTGGAGCTGGACCATCAGCATTAACATCTCCTGGGAACTCAAGAAATACAGATTCTCAGAGCCCACCCTAAATGTAATGAATGAACTGAGAACTCTGAAGCAGAGCCCAACGTGCTGGGACTGGATTACAGAGAGAAAAGTGGAGCACGCAACAGATCACTCTCAAATAAATGAGGAAATAGAGAGTTGATGGTGCTATGGAATCCCCCCTCCCCAAAAGATCACCAGTGGAACCCTAATCAAGTTTTAGTAAACTTGTTATGCGAGGGAGAATGTCATCTTGGCAGAGCACTAAGGGCGTAGCAAAGCAGGGAAGCTAAGCAGGGTCTGGAGCTGTCAAGAATGGGGAGACTTCAGAGCAGAAGCAAATGGAGTCTGGGTAGGGATTGTTGCAAAAAAAATTTACAAAGCAGGTGAACGTTTCAAAGAAACACGTGACCTTGTTTTCAGCATACATGAATATATGCAGCATTACTTCTGCTCTTGAAAAGCAAGGCTCTGAATAAGGAGTAGCTAGAATATCCCATGGACTACCAAAAGAACAAACAGATATGTCTTAGAGAAGATCTAGCCAGAGTCCTACTTGGAGATAAAGATGATAAACTTCATTGGCATATTTTGGGCATGTTGCTAGGAGAGGTTATTCCTTGAAGAGGGGCATCATGCTTGGGAAGGTGGAGACATGGCAAAAGAGAAGACCCTCAACCTGGTGGACTGACATAGTGACTGCAACAGTGGGCTTGGGTGTGTCAGAGATTGTGAAGATGGCACAGGATAGGACAGGGTTCAGCCCTGTTGTTCATAGGGTCGCTATGAGTTGACTCATGACTACTTGAGCTTAGGTACCTTGTGTTGCAAGTTACCTGTTAGGAAACTGTGTTTTGGTTTCCTTTTTGTAGGATGCTGAACTAAGGCAGAGATAGGAAAATTTGACATTTAAAATCCCTTACAGGGTTGCCACATAAAATACAGGAATGCCAATTCAATTTGAATTTCAAGTACAGGGCAATAACTTGTATTATTAAACACATTCCAAATATCGATGATATACACCTAACAAAAATTGTTGTTCTTCTGAAACTCTCATGGGGACTTCATGTGTGCAGGGCAGAGCTGTCCTCCAGGCTTTTCAAAGCAGATTGCCAGATCTGTCTTCTGAGGCATCTCTGGGTGGCTTCAAACTGTGCACCTACCAGTTAATAATCAAGAGCTTAGGCAGCTCCATTACTAGACCTCATGTATCTTTATTTGGTAACCTTAACGTTTAAGAACTGATATAGACAACTATTTGTTGAACAAATGATACAGTTGATAAGATAAAGAGTGAGGATATGCAACAAATTTAGGATGTCTTCCAGGTTTCTGACTTGAAAAATTGGGTAAATTCTGGAACCCTGCAGGAAATGAGGAAACTTTGGGGATGAAAGAAAAAAAAAATAAGTTCCATTTTGGTCATGCTGAAGTTGAGATCTCTTGGAACATTTAGGCAGATATGAGAGTGAGCGGATATTTAGCTCTAGAATGAAGAATATTCAGTTCTGGAATGAAGGAGAAAGATCTGGGAAGGAGTCATAGATTTCAATATCATAATCAACTAGGTGCTGATGAAGACACAGGAGCGGATGAGATCACGTAAAAATCGTGTACAAGAAAAACAAGGCTTAAGACTCAATCTTGGGAATTTCTACATTTGAAGGTTCAGAAATGGGAGAAAAACCACAAGTGAAAATCAGAGTTGCTGAGGAAGGAAGATTCAAGAGAAGAAGTGGTCTACTGTAAAGAATAAAACAGAGAAATAAATGCTACAGACAGTGAGGTCACTGATGATTTTGACAAGTGGTGTGAGAGGGCAGGAAGTGAAAGCAGGAAGTATGGGAATGTGGACAAGCTTTACAATAAACTCATTGTAAAGAGGAAGGTGGTGGTTGGAGGAAGACATGATTGTTTTTTTAAATGGAGATAAAGTAGCTTTAAATGTTGACAGAGGCAAAAAGTTAAAAGGGAGAAAGTTGGAGGTGTTGGGAGAGAAAAGGCAGAGAGCTCAGGTGAAGGGCTCTTTGGTGATGAAGAGTCCTGTCTGCTTTGACAGGAAAGAGGGTGAAAGGAGTAGGTGTGCATGCTGGTGATTATAGTCTTTGTGGAAGGAAACTTGAGTTGTGGCAGGAGCTCTACACAGATTTCATCTTTGTTTTTTTTTAATTGGTTTGCTCACAAAGTTTGTATACATTGTGTTTCATACAATCATTCTCATGCATTATGTTTTATAAAATTAATCATCATTGGACCTTGTCAATCATTATCCCATCTTTTCACTCAGATCCTTCCCATTTACTCCCCACCTCCCTCCACTCACCAAATTGTGCAATCCTGTGGTTTCACCCCTACCCATCCTCACCCCTCTGCTCCAACCACTCCCCTCCCTTGAGTTTCAATAAATGTATACTAGTTATCCTTCTATTTTTACAATAAGGTTCTTATGAATATTTGTTCTTATGAGACTGCATTAGTTCACTCAGGATAGTGCTCTCCAGCCTCTCCCAAGTTAGGTAGTATTTTTTTTTTTAAATCATTGCTCCTGAGTGCTGCATAGTATTCCACTGTGTGAATGTGAATTTTCTTTCCTTTGTGACCTATCCATGCCGACTGAATGTGTTATTATACTTAGTAATGGAAAGTGATGGAACAAGAGTATAAAACAAAAATCACCATTCTCATGAAAACTTTACAAAAGTCTTAACATGGTAGATTGTGACATTGTCTCTTAAAAATTACAAATTAAATGCGTGGAACAATTGTAGAATTTTGCATCTAAAAAAAAATCAAACCCCACAATCTAGTGGAATTTTAAACTTGTTGCTTCACTTAACAAAATCCAAATTGCATGTCACAGAAGATAAATTATTGGCGTATTGCTGTTGTTGATGTTAATGCCATCAAATTGCCTACAACTCATACAAACATTATGTACAATAACTCCGAACTCTGCCATACCCTGACCCAGACTCACTGTCTCTGCCACACTTATCCCTATTATCCCAGACACTGATCCCAACATAAGGAACTACCATCAGCTGATGTGTTTGAAATCACAGAAGCCATGGAAGATTCATATATAAGTTATTAGATGGAGGGCTGGTGAAAGGG
>NW_006399907.1:2662901-2664640 GCF_000299155.1 Elephantulus edwardii | reverse complement strand
AACAACAACATGTCAATCCGTCTTATCCAGGGTCTTCTTCTCCTGCACTGTCCCTCCACCCTTCCTTCTCCAGGCACTGGTCCCTTCTGGCCACATGCACAAAGCATGTGAGATGGAGCTTCAACATTCTTGCCTCCAAGGAGGAGCCTGGTTTCAACCTCTCTAGGATAAACCAATTTGTTCTTTTGGCAATCTGTGCATATGTTCAATACTCTTCTCAATCATCACATCTCAAAAGCATCAATTCTTCTTCTGTCATCTTTAGGTATTGTACAGCTCTCTGAGGTACAGCAAGTAATTGTGAAGCCCATGGCCTGAATCAGGCGTATCTTAGTCTCCAGACTGATATTCTTGCTCTTCAGCACTGTTGAGAGGTCCCTGACAGCTGCATTCCTCAGAGAAATTTGTCTTTTGATTTCTTGGCTGTTGGTGCCAAGAGTATTGATTGCGGAGCTGAACAAACTAAAACAGTTAACAACCTTAATCTCTTCTCCATCTATCACGGTGTCAGTGTGGCTGAGTGGTGAGAATCCTTGTCTTCTTTACATGGAGTTTTTATCCATCCTGAAGACTGCTGACCTTGACCTTCTGCAGCAAACACTTCAGGTCCTCTCAGTTTCTATGAGCAAAGTTGTGTCACCTGCATAATTTAGGTTGTTGATAAGTTTTCCTTCAATTCTAACTTCACATTCTTCCTCATAAAGGCCAGCCTCCTGAATCATCTGTTCCGCATACAGATTGAACAGGTATGACACACTCCTTACCTGATTTTGAACCATGTTTCCTTGCTCTGTTCTGACAATTGCTTCCTAGTCCAAGTGTAGGTTTCGAATGAGCACAATCTGGTATTCCCATTCTTCTCAATTTGCTGGGATCCACACAGTTAAATGCTTTTGCATAGTCAATAAAACACAAACAGACATTCCTATGGTACACTTTGCTTTCAGCTAAGACCCATCCAACATTGGCAATAATGTCTCTGGTGGCACTGTCTCTTCTAAACCCGGCTTTTTTAGCAGTCTGTATTGATCTAGTCAATGTTCCAGTCGTTTTGGGATAATCTTCAGCAGGATTTTGCTTGCATGTGATATGAGTGATATTTCTGGGAATATCCATTCTTGGTCATGTCACTCTTTTTTAAATTTTTTTTTATGGGAACAATATGGATCTCTTCCAGACAGTTGGCCAGGTAGATAACCCCCAAATTTTTTGGCACAACTTGGTAAGCACATACAGGGCAGTATTTTTCTGTTGAAATACGTCACTTGGTATTCCATCAATTCCTGGGGCCTTGCTTTTTGCCAATTTCTTCAGAGCAGCTTGAACTTTCTCCTTCCTCACCATTACCTCATCATATGCTATTTCGTGAAATTCTTCTGTGTCAGCCAGGTCTTTTTGGTACAGTGACTCCATGTACTCCTTCTATTTTCTTAATTTTGAGCCCCCATCTCAAAAGGGTAACAAATGGATAAAGATTTGTATTTTAAATTGAAATGCTTAAACTTTGTATGTATTTGTGTATGAGAGAGATTTTGTTTTGTTTTGTTTTAGAATAAACACCTTTATTAATACATGTGCTAAAATGGGAGGGAGATTTATTTGCCTTTCCGTGCCTTGATTTTCCTCAGGTAGAATTCCAGCTCCTTGCCCTCTAGCACATAACCATCTGCGCGGCCACACTGGCCTGCCCGGGAAGCAATACATGCAAGAAGCTTGCCCTGCTGGAACTGCTCCTCTAG
>NW_006399907.1:2660345-2662691 GCF_000299155.1 Elephantulus edwardii | reverse complement strand
AGTGGGACTCATACCACTGGCGGTATGGTGTACTGTCAATGAGCACGATGCAGTTCTTCACGAGGGTCTTGGTTCGGACCAGTTCATTATTGGAGGCGTTGTAGACAACATCAATTATCCTTGTTTTGTGAGTACAACATTCAGAGCCCCAGGAGAAGTTCCCCACATCCAATCTTAGGGCACGGTACTTCTTGTTGCCTCCTCTCACACGAACTGTGTGTATACGTCGGGGACCAATCTTAGTGTTGGCAGCCGGGCGTCCCAGCTCATACTTCCGCTTCTTGTGGTAGGGCTTTCTCTTGCCCCCGGTCTTGCGGCGCGTGTGCCAGCTGTCCCGGGAGATGCCCATTGCTCCGCACTGCCTGGAAAGAGAAAAACGAGAGATTTTGTTTTAAGAAAACTTGCCAGGTAATGGAACTAATAAGCAGTCTGAGACACATAAAATATCAAGGGTTCAGCTTTACTCCCAGGGTGAAGTGACGTGCAAATGGTGTTTTGTGAATGAGGAAGTGGCGGCATATAAGGTTTGAAGAGAGTTTTCACCTTTAGAGCTGCAGTGGTTGCTAACGGAGAATGGACCCCTGTGTTTGGGGGCTCACTGACACACCCTGTGCCTGAAAGGGCAGTGGATACAGCTCATAACCAAAGGGGCACAATCTTATAACCTTATTCACAGTGAAGTCACCAGGAATGTTACTTGGGATCAATGAGTAGTACATTTCCTTTCTCTTGGCAATTTAAAATTCATACAGAGTCAACTGTAGTTAGGCATCTTGGTTTCTTAGTTCTGCTATGACCGAAATATCACAAGTAGGTGGTTTACCAATAGAAAAAAAGTGGTTTTTCACAGTTTAAGAGTCTAGAAGTCCAAATTCAGGATGCTGTCTCTAGAGGGAAGTTTACTTTCTGTGTTGGCTTGGGAGGAAGACCCTGATCTCTTCAGTTTCTATTTCTCAGTTCCTTGGCAATCATTTTAGGTTGTGTATTTATCCCTCTGTATGTACTTACTCTCTTGGGCATGATCTGCTCTTTCTATATGTCAAAGGTGACATTCCCTACATTAGCATGCCCTCGTTAACATAAAAACAAAACACGATCCTCTAAATGGGACTACATTCAGGAATATGTTGTTGATTTCTGCCATCAATTGTGATCCATGTTGCTATTGTTGTTAGGTGCTTTCAAAGGTTGAATATGACTCATAACAACCCTCTGGAAAAATAGATCTGAACCCTGTCCTCATCCTGTGCCATCTTTCTCACCTTTGACATACTTGAGCACTTTGCAGCAGTCACTGTGCCAATCTGTTCATTGCTGACCTTCCACCATTTCAAACATGATGTCCCTGTCCAAGGAACAGCCCATCGTAACAGCATACCTAATGTGAGATGAAATGACACCATCCTTGCCTCTAAGGAACACTCTGGCTGCACTTTCTGCAAGACATTTTTCTTTTCTTTTCTTTTCTTTTCAGTACTCTTCTCCAACACCATAGTTTAAAGGCATCAATTCTTCTTCAGTCATTCTTATTCATTGTCCAGCTCTCAGACGCATAGCAAGAGATTGAAAAGGCCATGCCTTGAATCAGGCACATTTTGGCCTTTAAGCTGACATCACTGTTCTTCAGGACTTTGGAGAAGAACCTGACAGCAGAGTTACCCTAGGCAATACGTCTCCTGCTCTCTTGTTCTTGTGGGCCCAAATAAGATTAACTCTTTGACAGCTCCCATCTTTTCTCTATTATGATATTGTCTATTGGCCCAGTGTAAGGATTTTTGTCTTCTTGATGTTGAGATGTGATCTATATTGAAGACTGTAGACTTTGGGCCTTCTGTAGTAAGTGTTTCAGGTTCTCCTCACTTTGAGCAAGCAAGATTGTGTCATCTGTATAACACAGGCTGTTGATGAGTCTATAATCCTGATGTCACATTCTTCACATACAGATTGAATAATATGGAAAAAGGATACAGTTCTGACACTCCTACTGCTCCATAGGACCCAGTAGAACTCTCCCCTTGAGCTTCCTAGGCTGTAATCTTTGGGAGCAGCTGGCTTCTCCCTCAGAGTTGCTTAAGGGTTTGAATGCCAACCTTCTGGTTAGCAGGTTAGCACTTAACATTGGGGCACTACAGCTCTTTTCTGTAAGTACAAGTCTTAGGACATACAACGCGTATTTGGGGAGGACATGAAGAAGTCCATAACAATTCCAAAAGCTCATTCTTTCTTTAACTAACCTCTTCCTCCTGCTCTTTTTCCTACCTCCCTCTCTCCTGCTAACGTGCATTCTATGTGCCCTTCATGGTCAGGCTCCATTCTGGTACCTAGGTGGATCTATTGGTAAGATTT
>NW_006399907.1:2655128-2656714 GCF_000299155.1 Elephantulus edwardii | reverse complement strand
AAAAATAATAACAACAAAACAGCCTATCCAAAAACCTCATCAACAAAGACTCAAGAGACATCTACACTAATGTTCACTGCACTGCAATACTATTTGCAATAAACAAAAACCAGAAACAATCTCAATGTTCATCTAAAGGAGCTCTGGTGGCTTAGGGATAAGAAGCTACACTGCAGTCCCAAAGGTGTCAGGTTTGAATCCACCAACTTCTCCATGGGAGAAAGATGTACAGTCTCCTCCTATGAGATTTATTGCCTCTGAAAACCTGCTGAAGTGTCAGTTATGGGTCAGTTCAGACTCTAAGGCACACAATAACTGCCAGCCTATCAACAGATGAATGGATAAATAAAAATGTAGTCTATCCAGACAATGGACTACAACTCTGCTAGTAGGAGAAGTGAAGCCTTGATACATGCTACAATATGGATGCAGTGTGAAGACACAATGCTGAGTGAAATGCTAAGTCTATCACAGAAGTGTAAGAGCTCACTTATATAAAAAGATAAAAGTATAAAAATGAAAGTTTATTAGTGGTCACTAGGGGCAGGAAGGAAGAGGGAAAAGAGTGAGTATCAGTGATAGAATTATATTGATGAAGGGTAAGATTGAAAAGTCAATTATTTTAATCGCTATCAATAAGTTGTACACATGTAAAAAGTTGATCCAGCAAACTTGTATGATACACGTATTTGTAACAACAACAAGGAAAAGAAAGAATTAGCTGTTAAGGTTAGTTTATATGCATTAAATTTCATGAGAGGTAGTTCCTTGGTTTGGAGGGTCAGGATCATGATTTCATGGACAACCAGGTTAATTAGCCTGAGAATGTATTCGATGCTTTTGTTCTATTTCCTAGTTGTTATGAAAAGCCTAGGCTTTTAAAAAACTTGTAAGTGGCCATTCATGGCATGACAATTGGTCTCAATCCAACTGGGCAAGAAAGGAAGAAGAATGATCCTGATGAGTGGAGGAAAGGGATTGTGCGGTCTCTATGAATAACTGCCTCTTTTGCCATGAGATCAGAACGAGGTGGTGCCATGACTAGTATTACTGAACAAAAAATCCAGAACAAGAGTCCTGATGAAAGGACATAAATGCACAGAATTGAAAATCCTTACAGATGCCTGTCTGTCTGGGCCAATGGGGAAACCATTATCCTGAAAATAATATTTAAAATTTAAGCCAAAACTCTTCTTTTACTTCTTAAAATTAAGTAATAGTTCAACTTAACTAGTCAAATAGGTCTCCTTTGAGCATTATGTTCTTTTCAGAATTATCTACATGGGATTAAAGTGACAGCATCAACTCAAAAGATTCAATAGGAGTCTTAGGGGGCTGTGTGTTTAAGGTAATGAGAGGAAGAACTCAGAAAAGGAGAGAATGGTTGCACAACTCAAAAAAAATGTAATCAATGTTAGGATATTGTGTATGTAAAAATGGTTGAATTGATGTGTGTTTCTACATGTGTCTTCAACAACAAGATTTTTTTTGGGGTTTTTTTTTAAATTTTTTTTCATTTATTATTAATTTCAATTAAAATTTACAGAGAGTTTGGATTTCCTTTCATTCATTTTTGCACTTTTCTC
>NW_006399907.1:2651151-2654233 GCF_000299155.1 Elephantulus edwardii | reverse complement strand
GTTTAGAGCTCTTGTACATAGGGTCGCTATGAGTTGCAAGCGACTTGATGGCACATAACAACAACAAAACAAATAACCCTAAAAACCCAGCACCACAACAGCCTTTTATGGGGGAAGGGCTAATAATAATTAATTCTTTAGTGTATGTCATAAGCTTCTACCTAGGTGATGAGGGAAGTGTGAAGTGCGTGAAGGAAAGAGTCATGAGTTAATGCAGCCATGGTTTTCTCAAGTGATGTTTGGTAGCCCGACTCTAGGACTTGGGTCATCAGAGAGCTGGTATGATCTAGAGCTGGAATATCCCAGAGTAAGCAAGGAAGGACAATAAAGCCAGACTTTGGAGAATTTGATGTTGTGTCACTGAGTATGATGCATAGTGACTCTATGAACAACAGATCTCAACCGTGTCCTAGACTGTGCCGTCCTCATAATCTTTGGCATACTTGAGTTCATGGTTGCAGTCAGTGTGTTAATCCAGCTGGCTGAGGATACTGAAGACTGGTAAAAAATATTACCCTAAAGACAGTTAAGTCTGAGTAGGCAGTAGGCAAAGCTTGTGTGTGTGAGGTTGTGTGTAGTGGGGTCACCTAAAGAAAGAAAAGTAAGAACGATCAGAGGAATGATTATAAGGAAAATAAAACAGAAAGGGAAATTTAGTTCTTGCCTCCTTTAACAAAAAAAAAAAAAAGGAAATTATTTCAGTTGTGATGAGTGGTATTTTGCATCACCAGAGAGAAAAACCCTGGATGAGACGGATTGACTCAGTGACTAGGGTAATGGTGGCAGGTGTGTCAGAGACAATGAAATTGACTCAAGATAGAGCACCGTTCAGAGCTGTTGTACATTGGGTCGTTATGAGTTGCAAGTGACTCAACGGCATATAAAAACAGAGCTCTGTAGGATTTCCCAGTAAGCAAGGCAAGCACAGATTCATCTGTTCTTGCTTACCTATATTGAATGATTACACATTTTTTCACTGCATCACATCCTGCTTCTAAGTATGGCTGGCATATTCCTCTGTACCAAACTGACCTTCCCACAGAATCAAAGCCTCTTTTCAAGGTGTGGTGAAACTCATGTGAAAGTTTTCACTACGGATTTATAAACAGGCACAGCCCACTAATTTACTTACTGGTTAATCTGTCCCTGATCTGCAGATATTTTCTTTACAATTGAGGGTTGCTACTGGCACCTAGTGGTAGGTAAAGGTCAGAGATGCTGCTAAACACCCCAGTCTCCTACCACAACATCTCACAACACTCAAACTGTCAATGATGAAAAGGCTAAGAAATGTTCTAGACATTTGGGCTGTTTCCATGTTCTTGTGATGGTGAATAATGCTGCTATGAACATTGGTGTACAAATCTCAGTTTGTGCCTCAATTCTCATTTTCTCAGGGTATATCCCAAATAGTGGAATAGCTGGGTCATATGGAATTTCTACTTTCAGCTTTTTGAGGAAGCGCCAAACTGCTTTCTAGAATGGTTGTATCATTTTACAATCCCATCAACAATGTATAAGAGTTTCTTTCTCGTCACATGCTCTCCAATATTTATTACTTGCAACCACAAACGAATGGATTGGGAAATTATGGTTCATTCACACAATGGAATACTATGCAGCACACAGGAGTAATAATTTTGTAAATTATTATCTAACTTGGGAGGGACTGGAGAGCATTATGCTGAGTGAACTAACTCAGTCCCACAAGGATAAATATTGTATACAACCATTATTGTAGAATGAGTATAAGGATCTAAGAGGGGTGGGAGAGATTGAAAGCAGAAGGATGAGGATGTGCAGGGGGAGAGGGGATTAATCATGGGGTTATACAATCTGATGGGTGGGGGGTGAGGGAAATTGGAAGAATTTATTCTTGAAAACAATGTATTCAAAGTTTATAAATAAACTAGTAGGGGAAAAATGTTCTAGAGAGTATAACTGTACTCTGAAAACTGTGAACTCAATTAAACTCCTTGCCCTCAAATTGGAAATGATTTACAGCTGAACCTACTGGGTTTCCAAGGCTGTAAACATAGTGTGAAAAGACTGACCATTTTTCTCACTTGGAGCAGCTGGTGGATTCAAACCCCTAGAGTTGTGTGGTGTAGCCACTAGGTTTGCAGCACAGCTTCTTCTGAAAACTGTGAAGGGTGCTCCAAAATGGAAACATCATCCTTGATTTTAAAAATGTGCCTAACTAGAAAAGCCTAGCAAAGTTTACACTGCTCTGAGGGGACTATCAAGGGTTTATGAGAGGGTGTGTGATCCTAGGGGGCTCTTGGAAGGTGGGAGCTGCCAGTGGAGGCTTCTCACCACCAAGCATGTACTTTCTCTCTCCATTGCACCAGTCTTCCAAGGATGTGACAGCCCCTGCATTTATCCAGATGTGGGGTATCCTTTCAGTTCCTAGAGCAAAGACGCAGTCTTATTTGGTTGGGTGGGAGGCAGCTTTCACGATTTTAACTGTCCTCTTTCTATTTATAGGCTTGGCTTGTTTTCAGTTTCATAGCTGGGAAACAGCTACATTATTTTCTCCTTTGCTGTCATGGATAACAGTAGTCAACTCACAGCTATATTCTTATATTTTCCCCCTCTTCTTGTTATTTATAGGCTGCTAATATAAGTTTCGTGGCAAAATAGGTGTTCCTTAGGAGGTTTCTTTTTTTTATTAAATTTTATTAATTTAAATGAACATTTACAGAGATTTTGGGTTTCCATTCATTCATTGTTGCAAGTAGGCTTGTTTCTTGAAAATGCAGATTTTCTTTTTTGTGTTCTAAAATTACACAGAAAGTCTTTGTATGCTATTTTGACATGAAGGGAGCATAATTTCCTGACTATTAATTAGATAGTATATTTGGAAAACTATTTCAGTATTCCACTCCCATATGATTGTAAAATATTTTATTACCAATTTTATATGGTGAGGCTGCAACAAATCTGGGTAAAACCGACTAAGCTAATTGTTGTTGATGCTTTTTGTTGTTATGTGCTGTCGAGTCCTTTGCGACTCATAGCGACCCTATGTACAACAGCCCTAAACTCTGCTCTATCCTGTGCCAATCTCACTGCCTCTGAC
>NW_006399907.1:2638666-2649701 GCF_000299155.1 Elephantulus edwardii | reverse complement strand
TTCAAGGCCTCAAACCTGTTCCTGAGAGGATTCTGAAATTCAGGTGGGATAGACTGAAAGTCATATTTTGGCTCCAGTGGATTTGGTTTAATTTTCCTCAGTTTCAGCTTGAACTTGCATGTGAGTAGTTGGTGGTCTGTTCCACAATCAGCTCCTGGCCTAGTTTTCACAGCTCATATTGAGCTTCTCCAGCGGTTTTTTCTGCAGATGTAATCGATCTGATTTCTATGCATACCATCAGGTGAAATCCATGTGTATAACCTGCGTTTATGTTTCTTATACTAGACATAAACTAGCGTAATTGTTCTCAGTCCTTAGCCTGCATCAGAATCACATGAAAGACTTGTTAAAAGCCAGCGGCTGGCCCACACCTGCAGTGTCTCTGATTTGTTAGATCTGGGGTGAATGCCCAAAAATCTGCATTTTTAACAAGCTACTAGGTGATGATGAAGCTGCTGGTTCTAAGACCGCACTTTCAGAATATTGCTGCCTGTTGTTGTATGGGCTGAGGTGACCCCTGTATGTCAGAGAACTGTACTCTATAGGGCCTTCAATGGCTATGAGCTTATGATCCCTTGGGAGGAGAGAGGCAGCTTTTTTTTTTTTCTGACCTGTCTTTTGGGTGAACTCCAACCTCCACTCTTTGGTTTAGCAGCTGGTATGACAGCTGTTTGGATCACCAAAGTGCAGTCACCAAAATTTTCCTTGGAGGTAAAGATAGCGAAGCTTTGTCTTTCATACTTTGAACATGTAACTAGGTGAGGTTATTCCTTGGAAAGGGACACCATTGTTCAAAGAAGGAGGGTCAGTGAAGGAGAGGAAGATCCCCAATTAAATGGATTGTCATGGTGACCTCAGCAATGTGCTCTACGGTGTCTCAGAGATGATGAGGATGGCACAAGATAGGGCAGGCTTCAGGTCAGCTGTTTATAGAGGGTCTTGAGTTGTAGTCAACCTGACAGAATCTAACACGAACAACAACAACAGGGACCCAATGTTTCATTAAGGTCTGGTATATTGGCATCAAGGGTGCTGACTGCAGTAAAAAAAAAAATTAAAATATCCATGTATAACTTACAGCTGTTGTTATTGTTATGTGGCGTCGAGTTGCTTGCGACTCATAGCGACCCTATGTACAACAGCCCTAAACTCTGCTCTGTCCTGTGCTAATCACACTGTCTCTGACACACCCATTCTGATTACCACAGTCACTGAATCAATCCACCTCATAGAGGGTCTTCCCATCCTGCGCTGTCCCTTCACCCTCCCAAGCATGACGTCGTTCTCCAAGGATTGGTCCCTCATTGCAACATGTCCAAAATATGTCAGACAAAGCTTCAGAATCATTGCCTCCAAGGAGCAGCCCAGTTTAACCCTCTCCAGGATGAATCTGTTTGTTTTCTTAGCAGTTCCATGGTATACTCAATAATCTTCTCCAGCACTACAGCTCAAAGGCATCAATTCTCCTTCTATCCTCCCTAGTCATTGTCCAACTATCTGATGCATAACAAGTGATTGCAAAAGCCCAGATTTTAACTACGTGGGCTCAAGTTTTGCAAATACCTGCTTAACACACCATGTGACAGTCATCATCTCTGGGTGAGCAGTTTGTTATTGGAGAGATTATTAGCAACACTTTATCTCACTGCAATAACAACAGGTTAAAAAAACCACAAAACACAGAAATGGGCCCATGAAGTTCAATACGTTTTGTTCATTTTCTTCTGAAAGTATTTACTGTGTTTGTCATTAACATTAGTAGTTGTGAATCTTTAGCTACGGTTTTCCTAAAGTTGTATATTTGGACATGTTTGCTCTATCTACCATGTTTATAGGATAAGATGACAAAGACGTTTCCTTAAGTATGACATCTCAATTGATTATAAACACTGTTGAGATGGATTCTGATGCCCACTTCGGTTAAAAAAAATGTGATTTTTGTTAAGCTAGTTGTGAGAGGGGTGGGGAGAGAACAGGGACACAAATGCCATGGACTGCTATCTTTTCCAGACGTGGAAAATAGGGCAAGGTGCTCGCTTATTTCTTCCATTTCTCCTTTTATATTAGTTATATCTTCTATCTTCTGTGCTATGCTTTAGGGAGCTTTGATAGAGCTGTCTGTGGGGAATTGCATTGTTAACTCAAAAACTGTGCTTCTCTGGAGTGATTCCTCTAAAGAAAGATGGCCAATCTCTTCCTGTATGATGTTGTGTCAGAAACCCAGTGATGAGTCAGGTAGGAGTCAATTCTGACTCAATGACAGCTAGAGAAATATTCCACTAAGTGACCCTCCTCCAGCCACGTCTGCAATACCAACATAAGATTCTCTCTGATAAAGTCAATTGCCAAGTGCTCTGACTTCCTTGTCACACTTCACATCAAAACCACATTAAAGTAGCTTATTCAAAGCCCTTAGTCATCTCTGCCTTATAATGGTCCATTTGCTTTGACCATGAGACCCTGCTGGAAATACTATGAACTCTCCAGGGAATGAGTATAATGAATTTTTAAATGTTCCCAGTCTTGCACTCTTGATTTCATTAGACCTTACTATACCAAAGTGGTACTATTCTAACAAGTTGAAAACAAGATGTGTAAATCACCCTTTCTTATGTTACTGTATGAGAAGTCCCCGTAGTGCAAATGGGTAAGCCACTGGCTGAAAGGCTGTGGTATGAACCCACTAGAGGCATGCTGAAAAATAGGCCCGTCAATCTGCTTCTAAAAGGCCTGGCAACCCCCTAGAATAGTCTTACTTGTACATGTAGTGTTGCCATGAATCAGTATAAACTCTACAGCATCTAACAACATTAATGCAAAATTTTTATTAATACAATTAATTAATGTATAATTATGCAATATTAAACATTTGGAAATATAATATTTACTTCATATCTTTGAAGAAATTTCCTGAGATTTTCCAGAATTCATTTCACTATATTATTAAAAAGTATTCAATCTTCACTTAACTGGCATGGTTAGGTTCCAAACATCAGATTCTTAATTTGAAAATTTGCATTACATGAAAATGGAGGCTGATGACATCATTGCATAACTGCAAAACTTTAGATGATATTTTTCCTATTATGTTTCATATAATTTGGCAGCTGCAGCATTACATAATGCTACATTTTATAATGCTGCAACTACCAAATGATATCATTAAATAACTGTCAAATTACTGAGAATCATGGCCTAGGCAAGTTGACAAAAATCATAACTATCACAGTCAGAATTATTTTCTTCTCACACCTCAGCATTCATTGTTGTTGTTATGTGCCACGAGTCACTTGTGATTCATAGTGACCCTATGCACAGTAGCTCTGAACCCTGCCCTATCCTGAGCCAACTTGTCTCTGACACACCTGCCTCCATTACTCCAGTCACTGTATAAATCCATCTTTTCCAGGGTCTTCCTCTCTTGTGCTGTTCCTCTACCCTTCCAAGCATGATGCCTTTATCCAAGGACTGGTCCCTCATGGCAATACTCCCAAAATATGTGAGATAGAGCTTCAAAACCCTTGCCTCCAACTAGCAACTTGATTTCATCCTCTCCAGGACAGACCTGTTTCTTCTCTTGGCAGTCCATGGTATATTCAATACTCTTCTCCAGCACCACACTGAAAGGTATCAATTCTTCTATTATCTTTAGTCATTGTCCGGCTCTCTTATGCATACATAGTAAGTAATTACAAAGACCATGGCCTGAAGCAGGAACACTTTAGTCTCCAGACTGACATCACTGCTTCTCAGTATTCTGGAGAGGTCCCTGACAGCAGATTTTCCCAATGGAATTTGTCTTTTCTCTAACTATTCGTGCCAAGAGTGTGGCTTGGCGGCTCATGTCTGAAGCAACTGGATTCTGGAAGATGGTTTCTCATATTTTGGTGAGGGTCAGGTATTTGGGTTTTTTTGTTTTTTTTTTTTCATCTACAGTAGGATGTCAGCTGATTGGATTTGCTAGATTTAATTATCAATGAGCTGTGGGCTGGAAGTATCTTGGTTTAGAGTCAACAAGCACCTGGTGGGCATGCCTTGTGGTAGGGCCTTTGGGCCTGTGGCCCTCAGGCCTAGAGTTAATTGATTTGGGGATGAACATTTTTCTAAGTGGTTCTTTTTTTGTACAGAAGTAACTTGGAGTTGTTGTGATGCTGAACACATTGCCATAGGTGTGTCAAATGCCATGACGGTTACTCATCATGGCCAGTGTTTGGTGGCATTCCCAGACTGATTCAGGTTTGGAAGCAGGAGTGGCATCCACTTCCTAAACCACATGCTTCTGGGAACTCTATGAACACAGAGAAACAATGATAGTTATAGGACAGAGTTACCTTAACAATAACAACAACCATGCCAAGAGTGTTGATTGTGGAAATAGGCAAGTTGAAATCATTAACAATCTCAGTCTCTTCTCCATATATCATGATGCTGTCAATTGGCCCAGAGGTGAGAATCTTTGTTTTCTTGATGATCTTCAATCTTCTGCAGCAAATGTTTTTAGTTCTCAGTCTTTGCAAGTAAGGTTATGCAATTTGCCTAATGTAGGTTGTTGTTGAATCTTCCTCCAGTTTTGATGCCACATTCTTCCTCATAAAGTCCAGCCTCTCAAATGATCTGCTCCACATACAGATTGAAAAGTTAAGGAGATAGGATGCATTCCTGACACACTCATTTCCTCATTTTGAAACATGCAGTGTTTCCGTCCCTTATTTTGATGACTGCTTCTTTGTCCAAGTATAGGTTTTGCAAGAGCACAATCAAGGGTTCTGGGATTCCCATTCTTGCCAAGGTTAGCCATAATTTGTTATGAGCCCTGCAGTCAAATATCTTTGCATAGTCATTGAAACACAGACAGACATTCCTCTGCTAATCTCTGCTTTCAGCCAAGATCCATCTGAGGTAGGCTAAGATGTCCCTACTGCCATGGCCTCTTCTAAATCCAGTTTGTATTTCTAATAATTCTCTCAGCCCATTTAATGTACTGTTCCAGTTGTTGTTGGATATTCTTTAGCAAGATTTTGCTTGTGTGTGATACCAGTAATAATTGTTTAATGATTTCCACACTTTGTTGGATCATCCCTTTTTTTGAATAGGAATAAATATGGATCTCTTCCAGCCAGCTGGCCAGATAGTTGTCCTCCAGATTGCCTCAGGGCAGCATCTGTTTGCTGAAATATGTTAATTGGTATTCCACCAATTCCTAGGGTCTTCCCCCCACCCCCATTCCTTCAGAGCAGCTTGAACTTCCTCCTTCATCACGACTACCCCCCTGGTCATATGTTGTTTAAATTATTTTCTGTCAGACAGTTCTTTTTGGTATAGTGCCTCTGGGTACTACTTTTATCTTCTTTTGATGCTTCCTGGACAATTCAATATTCTGTCCATAGCATCTTCAAGTATTGCAGCTTGAGGTTTGGATTTGTTCTTCAGTTCTGTCAATTTAAGAAATACCAAGTGTATTTATCCCTTTTGGTTCTCTGACTCCAGCTCTTGCACATTTCATTATACTACTTTGCTTTGTCTTGCCAGACTGTCCTTTGAAATGTTCTGTTTAGCTCTTTGACTTCCTCATTTCTTCCCTTTGATTTGGCTTCTCAGTTCTCTAGTGCAATATTCAGTGTGTCTTCTGACATCTATTTTGGTCTTTCTTTCCTCCTCTGTTTTTGTAATGATCTTTTGCATTCATCATGGATGATATTCTTGATATTCTCCCATAGCTTATCTGATCTTTGTTTATTTGTGTCTAAGGCCTCAAACCTGTTCTTGAGATGGTTTTTAAATTCAAGTGGGATAAATTCAAAGTCAACTTTTTTCTTGTGAATTTGATTTCATTTTCTTTAGATTCAGTTTCAATTTGCATATGAGTAGTTGATAATCTGATCCACAATCAGAGCTTGGCCTAGTTTTCACAGCTGATACTGAGTTTCTCCATTGTTTCTTTCCACAGATGTAGTCAATCTGATTCCTGTGTAGATCATCAGGTGAAATTAATGTGTATAGTCACCATTTGTATTTCTTATAAAACTTATTAAATGCTTGATTATGCAAAATTGTAGCATTCTATCTCTAGCCTTTTTTCTTTTCTCTGCTCCCAACCTTTGCATTTTAATCTCCCATTATTATTAATGCATCTTGGTTGCAAGTTTGATAGATTTCTGACTGCAAAAGTTGGCAGAAATCTTCTACTTTCTCCTCTTCAGCTCTAGTTGTTGGTGCTGCCAATCATATGGCATGAATATGAAAAATAGCCCAATAAGAAAGGGTGAAGCCAGGCTGTTCTTGGAGGCAAGGATTCTGAAGCTTCATCTGACATACTTTAAACATGTTGCAAGGACTGACCAGTCTTTGGAGAGGGAGATCATGCTTGGGAGGGTGGAGAGACAGCACAAGAGAGGAAGGTCCTCGATGAGACAGATTGATTCAGTGACTTGAGTAATGTGGATAGGTGTATCAGACAATATGGTTGGCACAGGATAGAGCAGGGTTCAGAGCTGTTGGACATAGAGTTGCAATGAGTCACAAGTGACTCGACAGTACATAACAGTTGTCATAAATGTGAAATGATAGTCAATAGATGTATTACATATTTTTTCAAAATAAAGCATATTGTGCTTCAACAAGTGAAATGGAAAAAGATATTGCAGTGCATAAAATGAAGTGTTGAAAGGTAGAAAAATCCCACAATAAATCAAAGGGTCAATAAAAAGGCAGAGATTAAGAGAACCAAGATGCATTCTTAAAGGCATTGCTTCTGATTCCATCAATTATTAGCTAAGAATATTTGTCAAATTATCTAACTCTCAGTGCCCAAATGTGTAAAATAGGATAAGACCAGCAATTATCTCACAGAGTTGTCAGTTGCAGTCAATTCCATTCCAACCCAGAGGGCCTTGGGTAACAGAGTAGAATTGCCCATAGGGTTTTCAGGGCTACACTTCTTATGGATGATGACCACAAAGGCTTTTTCTCCTGCAGAAATAGTAGTGAGTGAACTGGAACCACCAACTTTTTAGTTAGCAGTCAAACCTAACTACAGTGATGCCCAAGTTCCTTCACAGGACAGTTAGTGGGGTTGAATAAATACATATAAAACTTCTAGAAACTACACTTGGTAAGGTAAGCACTTAGCAAAGTTTAGAGTTTATTCTTATTCCCTCAGAATGTCAATATCTGCTAAAGACCAATATTATATGTTTAGATACTAAGGTGCACCTGATCCAAGCCATGGGGTTATCAACTGTTTCATATGCATCTGAAAGTTGCATTGATGCCTCTATAGTACTTTTTAAAAAAAAATAGTTTAAAAAATTTTTTACTTTATATTGGTTTGATAACAAAGTTCATATACATTGTATTTCACCCTATCCTACATTCTCATTGTGTTTCATACAATCTTTCCCATTCACTGTTTTATAAAGTTAATCATCATATAAGTATGCCCACCATTATCCTGTCTTTCCAGATCCATACCAAATTTTTCCCATTTCCTTTAACCCTCCCCTTCCTCCACCAACCAAATTGTGCAACCCTATGATTATCTCTCTGCCCATTCTCACTGCTTCTGCTCCTACTATCCCCACCCAGATCCTCATACATGTTTTACTAGTTATCGTTCTATGTCTATAATAATAGTCTTTTGATTTTCTAACTGCTGATGCCAAAAGTGTTGACTGTGGAGCCGCAGCAATCTCTTCTCCATTCATCATGGTGTTGCCAATAGGCCCAGGGGTGAGAATCTTTGTGGTTTTTTTTTATGTTGAGCTTCAATCCATGTTGAAGACTATAGTCCTTGACTTTCTAGAGCAAACGTTTCAGGTCCTCCTCAGTTTTAGCAAGCAAGGTTGTGTTGTCTGTGCAACGTAGGTTGTTGATGACTCTTCCTCCAATCCTGATGCCACATTCCTCCTCATAAAGCCCAGCCTCCTGAGTCATCTCTTCTGCATATAGATTGAAAAGACATAGAGACAGGATGCATCCCTGATGAATTGCATTAGGTAAATCTGCTGTCAGGAACCATTCCGGAGTACTGAGAAGCAATGATGTCAATCTAGAAACTAAGGTGCACCTTATCTAATCCATGGTCTTTACAATTACTTGCTATACATCAGAGAACTGGATAATGACAAAGGATGATAGAAGAATTAATGTCTTTGAGTCTTTGGTGCTGGAGAAGAGCCTTGGAATACCATGGACCACCAAGAAAACAAATAAGTCTGTCTTGGACAGAGTGAAACCAAGTTTCTCCTTGGAGGCTAGGATTTCGAAGCTCTGTCTTACATACTTTGGGCACATGGCCAGGAGGGACCGATCCATGGCGAAGGACATAATGCTCAGAAGGGTGAAGGGACATCACAGGGGATGAAGATCCCAGATAAAATGGATTGATACAGTAAACTAGGGCAATGGGGATAGGTGTATTAGAGTCAGTGAGACAGGCTCAAGAGAAGCACAGGCTTTAGAGCTATTGCACACAGGGTCACTATGAGTCACAGACGACTCGACAGCACATAACAACAATGGTCTTATGTAGTATTTGTCCTTAAGTGACTCAGTTTATTCACTAAGTGTAATGCTCTCTGGTTCCTCTGAAGTTATGTAGTAATTTTCAAAATTGTTGCTCTTAAGTGCAGCATAGTTTTCCAACGTGTGACTGTACCACAATTTCCTCAACCCATTCCATTGTGGTAGGACATTTGGGCTGTTTCCATGTTCTTGCGATGGTGAATAATGCTGCTATCAACATTGGTGTACAAATCTCCATTCATGTCTAATTTTCATGGGATATATTACTAGCAGTGTCATATGTAATTTCTATGTTAAGTATTTTCAGGAAACGACAAATTGCCTTCCAGAGTGGTTGTTCCATTTTACAACGCCACCAACAGTGTATGCAAGTTCCTATCTCTCTGCATCTTCTCCAACTTTTATTATTTGCTATCTTGGCTGGCATCTCCACGGTGGCTCCTCTTGGTGGTTGTCAGGCAAGGGAAGTTTCTGGGGTCTTTTGCATTGTGTGTTACTGTCCTTTTTAGCCTTCAAAGGCGGATGGGTGGCCCTGACCCTTAGAGTAAGGATAAGTAAGGGTGGGGTCGAGCCTGCAGAGCCTGCTCCAGCCTCTAGCTTAAAATCCTTCACGAAGCTTGGGGACGGGAGTCTCTCTACACTCTGGAAGTCAGCTGGCTAAGTGGATAGGATGGCTGGCATATCCATGGTGGCTCCTCTTGGTGGCAGTCAGGTAAGGGAAGTTTCTGGGCCCTCGGACCAGCCTTTAATTGTTTCTGGTGAAACATTCTTCTAGGTTGTGTAACCCTGGTATGTCCACTTGCTGTACAGACGTAACTCAAGGTTGCTGTGAAGGCAAATACTGTGACATTGATGAGTCAAATGTGAGAATGGTTACCCATTGGGGACAGTGTTTGGTGACGCTCCCCTATTAAAATAAGCTTGGAAGCAGGATGAAAGTTATACAGCAGGTATCCAGGACTTTTGTTCATAGGGTCGCTATGAGTTCCCTGTGACTCGACGGTACTTAAAAACAACAAAATCTTGTTAAACTTTGCTACTGATACTGGAGTGAGATGGTTTCTTATTGTGGCTTTGATTTGCATCTCTCTTATTGCCAGTTATTTTGAGCATTTCTTCATGTGTCTGTTGTTATGTGCTGTTGTGTCGCTTGTGGCTTCATAGTAACCCTATGTACAAAAGCCCTAAACCCTGCTCCATCCTGTGCCAACCTGTTTTTTATACACCTACTCTCATTACCCCAATCACTGAATCCATCCATGTCATCGAAGGTCTTCCTCTCTTGTTTTGTCCCTCCACCATCCCAAGCATGACATCCCTCTCCAAGGACTGGTCCTGCCTTGCAACATGTCCTTACTATGTCAGATAAGGCTTCAGAATCCTTGCCTTCAAGGAGCAGCCCAGCATCACCCTCTCCAGGACAAACCAGTTTGTTTTCCTAACAGTCCATGGTATATTCAACACTCTTCTCCAGACTACAGCTCAATGGCATCAATTCTCTTTCTATCATCCCTAACCACTCTCCAGCTCTCTGACACATAGCATGCAATTGCCAAGATATGGCCCAGATTAGGCACACCTTAGTCTCCAGCCTGATGTCATTGCTCTTCAGTACTCTCAAGAGGTCCCTGACAGCTGACTTTCCCAGTATAATTCGTCTCATGATTTCCTGGCTGCAGGTACCAACAGTGTTGACTGTAGAATCAAACAAGCTAAAACTATTAACAATCTCAATATCTTCACCATCCATTATGATGCTGCCAATTGGCCCAGTGGTGAGTATCTTTGTTTTCTTGATGTTGAGCTTCAGTCAATATTGAAGGCAGCAGTCCTTGACTTTCTGCAGAAGCTCTTTAGGTCCTTCTCAGTTTCAGCAAGCAGGGTTGTGTCATTTGCATAAGGCAGGTTGTTGATGAATCTTCCTCCAATCCTGATGCCACATTCCTCCTCTTACAGTCCTGGATCATCTCTTCTGTATACAGATTGAAAAGGTATGGAGACAAACTACATCCCTGATGGACCCCCTTCCCGATTTTGAACCATACAGTGTCTCCTTGCTCAGTTCTGACGACTGCCTGTTGGTTCAAGTATAGGTTTCGCATAAGCACAATCAAATGTTCTGGGATTCCCATTCTTCTCAAAGTCAACTACAGTTTATTGTAATGTTTGCCATCCAAATATCTTCCTCTGTGAAAATTCTTTCGTATCTTTCGCCCATTTTGTAAATGTGTTATCAATCTTTTTCTTATGGAGGCTCTGTAGGATTGTGTAAACTTTTATTATGAGAACCTTGCCTGTGATTGTACCGTCAATTCCCCCCCTCCCCCCAAGTCAGTAGGTTTTCTTTTCGCCTTGTTGGAAAATTTTTTTATGCACATTGGATTTAATCTTTAAAAGATCCCCAGCACAACAAGATAAAGGTAAATAATCCAATAGAAAAATGGGCACAGGATATGAACAGGCACTTCACTGAAGATGACATTCAGATGGCTAACAAGCACATGAAGAAATG
>NW_006399907.1:2634792-2636163 GCF_000299155.1 Elephantulus edwardii | reverse complement strand
ACAGTGTCCCTTTTCAGCAGGAAGTAGCTAAGAAATACGCCATCCCCTTCTCCTTATGAATCAGGGTGAAGTCTCTCTCAGGAGGAGTGATAGGAAATGGCAAAGGACACACTGACAAAGGAGATTAATCAGAACTGGGTTTGACAAGCACTGTGGCAATTGGACAATTAAAACAGATTTTCAAGGGGGGAAAATAAAAAGGAACGAACTGGGGGGAGGGTAGAGAAAATAGTGCAACAATGAATGAATGGAAACCCAAAATCTCTGTAAATGCTCATTAAAATTAATAATATTTAGCTTTACCACATTAACTGCGAGAATGAAGACCATTCTCAGCAACCAGACTGTCGACATTCCAGAGAATGTCGACATTGCTCTGAAGGGCCGCACAGTTATCGTGAAAGGCAGCCCTTGCACTGCACTCTTTTCCTGAGGCCCTTGCCCTGCTGTCCTTGCCCTGAGGCCCTTGCCCTGAGGTCCTTGCCCTGAAGGCCTTGCCATGACTTGATCTTTGGCCCTTGCCCTGCTACCCTTGCTGTGCCATGCCCTGTACCCCTTGCCCTGTAGCACTTGCCCTGCATCCCTTGCCCTGCATCCTTTGCCCTGCAGCCATTACTCTGCAGCCCTTGCCGTGCCTTGCTCTGCAACCCTTGCCCTGAATCCCTTGCCCTACAGCCCTTGTGGTGCAGCGTTTGCCCTGAAGCCCTTGCCCTGCAGTCCTTGCCCTGAAGCCCTTGGCCTGCACCCCTTGCCCTGAAGGCCTTGCCCTGCATTCCTTTCCCTGAAGCCCTTGCCATGACTTGCTCTTTGTCCCTTGCCCTGCGGCCCGTGCCCTGCGGGCCTTGCCCTGCAACCCTTGCCCTGAGGCCCTTGCCCTGAGGCTCTTGCCCTGCAGCTCTTGCCCTGAGGCCCTTGCCCTGAGGCTCTTGCCCTGCAGCCCTTTTCCTACAGCCCTTGCCATGCCTTGCGCTGCAGCCCTTGCCCTGTATCCTTTGCCCTGCAAGCATTGCCCTGCAGCCCTTGCAGTGCTTTGCCCTGCATCCCTTGCCCTGAATCCCTTCTCCTGCAGGACTTGCCCTGCAGCCCTTGCCCTGAGGCCCATGGCCTGTGCTCCTTGCCCTGCAGCCCTTGTCATGCCTTGCCCTGCATCCCTTGCCCTGAATTCCTTGCCCTGCAGCACTTGCCATGAAGCCCTTGCCCTGCAGCCCTTGCCCTGAAACCCTTGCCCTACAACCCTTGCCTTGAGGTCCGTGCCCTGCATCCCTTGCCCTGAGGCCCTTGCCCTGAGGCCCTTACCCTTCAGCTTCTGCACTTCGGCCTTTGCCCTGTGGCCTTTGCCCTGAGGCCCATGTCCAGCAACCCTTGCCCTGC
>NW_006399907.1:2616126-2633594 GCF_000299155.1 Elephantulus edwardii | reverse complement strand
GCGAAAAGCCATTGTCTACCAAGCTCTCCAATTACCAAAGATCCATGACCATAAAAAATAGCCTTTCATGCTCTCCAAGGAACCATGATCATAAAGAATAGCTGTGTGCAAGAAAATAATGTAAACTTTATTCTTACTTTTGTTGTTTTTCTGGCTGTTGATTAAGTCCTTTATTGTAAAGATGGAATATAAATGTATTATGCTAAATGTAATAAGCAGGAAACGAAAAAGGAAAAGAAGGAAAGGAAGAAAGAAGAAGGAGAATTAGAATGACTTAGAATTAAAATCATCAAGATCACCTGACTGTCTTGTGTTCTTTCATCGTCCCTTTGCCGAACTTCTACCCACCTTCGTGTTCCCTCTTCGAGACCCTAGACCTCAGGCTTACAAGCTCCTCCTGACTGGTGCAGCCTGCGGCACTGTGCCTTGCCCTGCGGCCCTTGCCCTGCCGTACTTGCCCTGCAGCCCTTGTCCTGTAGCCCTTGCCCTGCAGCAATTGCCCTGCAGCCCTTCACCATGCAGCCTTTCCCATGCCTTGCCCTTTAACCCTTGCCCTGCAGCCCTTGCCGTGCAGCCCTTGCCCTGAAGCTCTTGACCTGCAGCCCTTGCCCTGCAGCCCTTTCCATGAAGCCCTGGTCCTGCAACCCTTGCCCTGAGGCTCTTGCCCCTAGGTCTTTGCCCTGAGGGCCTTACACTGTGGCCATTGCCCTGTGGCCTTTGCCCAGAAGCCCTTGCACTGCAGCCCTTGCTCTCAGGTCCTTACCCTGAAGCCCTTGCCCTGCAGCCCTTACCCTGGTGCCCTTGCCATGCCTTGCCCTACATCCCTTGCCCTACATCCCTTGCCCTGCACCCCTTGCCCTGAGGTCCTTGCCCTGCATCCCTTGCCCTGTGCTTCTTGCACTGCAGCCCTTGTCTTGCCTTGCCCTGCAACCCTTGCGCTGAATCCCTTGCCCTGCAGCACTTGCCCTGCAGTCCTTGCCATGCAGCCCTTGCCATGCAGTCCTTGCCCTGAAGCCCTTGCCCGGCAGCCCTTGCCCTGCAACCCTTGCCATGAAGCCCTTGCCCTGCAACCACTGCCCTGAGGCCCTTGCCCTAAAGGTCTTGCCCTGAGGCCCTTGCTCTGCGGCCATTGCCCTGTAGCCTTTGCCCTGAGGCCCTTGCCCAGCAGCCCTTGCCATACCTTGCCCTTCATCACTTGCCCTGAGGTCCTTGCCCTACAGCCCTTGCCCTGTTCTCCTTGCCCTGCAGCCCTTGTCATGCATTGCCCTGCATCCCTTCCCTGAATCCCTTGCCCTGCAGGACTTGTCCTGCTGCCTTTACCCTGAGGCCCTTGCCCTGGGGCCATTGCCATGAAGTCCTTGCCCTGCAACCCTTGCCCCCAGGCTCTTACCCTGAGGCCCTTGTGCTGCGCCCCTTGCCCTGCAAACCTTGCCATGCCGTGCCCTGTACCCCTTGCCCTGTGGCTCTGGCCCTGAAGCCCTTGCCCTGTGGCTCTTGCCCTGCAGCCCTTACCCTGCGGCCCATTTCCTTTAGCCCTTGCCATGCAGCCCTTGCCGTGCAGCACTTGTCCTGCACCCCTTGCCCTGAGGCCCTTTCCCTGCAGCCCTTGCCCTATGCTCCTTGCCCTGCAGCACTTGCCCTGCAATCGTTGCCATGCAGCCCTTACCCTGAAGCCCTTGCCCTGAAGCCCTTGCCCTGCAGACCTTGCCCTGTAACAATTGCCCTGCAGCCCTTGCCATGAAGCACTTGCCCTGCAACCACTGCCCTGAGGCTCTTGCCCTGAATCCCTTGCCTTGCAGCCCTTGCTGTGCAGCACTTGCCCTGCAGCCCTTGCCCTGAGGCCCTTGCCCTGTGGCCATTGCCCTGCAGCCTTTCCATGCCTTGCCCTTTAACACTTGCCCTGCAGCCCTTGCTGTGCCTCCCTTGCCCTGAAGCTCTTGCCCTGCAGCCCTTGCACTGCAGTCCTTGCCATGAAGCCCTTGCCCTGCAAACCTTGCCCTGCGGCCATTGCCCTGTGGCCTTTGCCCTGAGGCTCTTGCCTAGCATCCCTTGCATTGCAGCCCTTGCCCTGAGGCCCTTCCCCTGAGGCCGTTGCCCTGCAGCCCTTGTCCTGCATCCCTTGCCCTGCCTTGCCCTGCATCCCTTGCCCTGAATCCCTTGCCCTGCAGCCTTGCCCTGCAACCCTTGCCATGCAGCCTTGCCCTGAAGCCCTTGCACTGTGGACATTGCCCTGTGGCCTTTGCCCTGAGGCCCTTGCCCAGCAGCCGTTGCAATGCAGTCCTTCCCAGAGGCCCTTGCCCTGAAGCCCTTGCCCTGCAACCCTTGCCCTGAGGCACTTGCTATGCAACCCTTGCCCCCAGGCTCTTACCCTGAGGCCCTTGTGCTGCACCCCTTGCCATGCAAACTTTGCCGTGCCATGCCCTGTACCCCTTGCCCTGTGGCCCTGGCCCTGAAGCCCTTGCCCTGTGGGCCTTTCCCTGCAGCCCTTGCCCTGAGGCCCTTACCATGACTTGCTCTGTGTCCCTTGCACTGCGGCCCGTGCCCTGTGGCCCTTGCCCTGCAAACCCTGCTGTACCGTGCCCTGTACCCCTTGCCCTGTGGCCCTTGCCCTGCAGCCCCTGCCCTGAGTCCCTTGCCCTGAGGCTCTTGCACTGCAGCCCTTTTCCTACAGCCCTTGCCGTGCCTTGCGCTGCAGCCCTTGACCTGTAGCCTTTGTCCTGCAGCCATTGCCCTGCAGCCCTTGCCCTGAGGCTCTTGCACTGCAGCCCTTTTACTCCAGCCCTTGCCGTGCCTTGCCCTGCAGCCCTTGCCCTGTAGCATTTGCCCTGCAGCCATTGCCCTGCAGCCCTTGCCGTGCTTTGCCTGGCATCCCTTGCCCTGAATCCCTTGTCCGTCCGGACTTGCCCTGCAGCCCTTGCCCTGCCGCCCTTGTCCTGCAGCCGTTGTCTTGCAACCCTTGCCCTGAGGGCCTTGCACTGTGCGCATTGCCCTGTGGCCTTTGCCCTGCACCGCTTTCCCTTTGGCCCTTGCACTGTGGCCATTAACCTGTGGCCTTTGCCCTGAGGTCCTTGCCCGGCAGCCCTTGCACTGCACCATTTCGCTGAGGCTCTTGCCCTGAGGCCCTTGCCCTGAGGCCCTTGTCCTACAGTATTTGCTCTGCAGCCCTTGCCCTGCAACCTTTCCCCTGCAGCCCTAGCCTGCAGCCCTTCCCATGAAGCCCTTGCCCTGCAGTCTTTGCCCTGCAGACATTGCCCTGCAGCCCTTGCCATGCCTTGACCTGCATCCCTTGCCCTGCAGCCCTTGCCCTGAGGCCCTTGCCCTGCAGCCCTTGGCCTGTGCTCCTTACCCTGCAGCCCTCACCATGCCTGGCCCTGCATCCCTTGCCCTGCAGTACTTGCCCTGCACTCCTTGCCGTGTATTCCTTACCTTGAAGCCCTTGCCCAGCATCCCTTGCACTGCAGCCCTTTCCCTGAGGCCCTTTCCCTGAAGCCCTTGCCCCGAGTCCCTTGCTCTGCATCCCTAGCCTCCAACCCTTGCCCTGCAGCCCTTGCCCTGCAGCCCTTGCCCTGCAGACCTTGCCGTGCAGCACTTGACCTGGATCCCTTGCCATGAATCCCTTGCCCTACAGCCCTTGCCCTGCAGCCCGTGCCATGAATCCCTTGCCATGCATCCCTTGCCCTGAAGGCCTTGCCTTGTGGCCCTTGCCCTGAGGTCCTTGCCATGCCTTGCTCTGTGTCCCTTGCCCTGCGGCCCGTGCCCTGTGGCAATTGCCCTGCAACCCTTGCCATGCCGTGCCCTGTACCCCTTTCCTGAGGCCCTTGCCCTGAGGCTCTTGCCGTGCAGCCCTTTTCCTACAGCCCTTGTCGTGCCTTGAACTGCAGCCCTTGCCCTGTAGCCTTTGACCTGCAGCCATTGCCCTGCAGCCCTTGCCCTGAATCCCTTGTCCTGCAGGACTTGCCCTGCTGCCCTTACCCTGAGGCCCTTGCCTTGTGGCCATTGCCATGAAGTCCTTGCCCTGCAACCCTTGCCCTGTGGCCTTTGTCCTGAGGCCCTTGCCCAGCATCCCTTGCTCTGCAGCCCTTGCCATGCAGTCCTTGCCATGCCTTGCCATGCATCCCTTTCCCTGAATCCCTTGCCCTGCACCCCTTGCCCTGAGGCCCTTGCCCTGCAGCCCTTTCCCTGTAACTGTTGCCCTTAAGCCCTTGCCCTGCAGCCCTTGCTATGAAGCCCTTGCCCTGCAACCACTGCCCTGAGGCCCTTGCCCTGAGACCCTTATCCTAAAGCCCTTGCCCTGCAGCCTTGCCATGCAGCCCTTGCCCTGAAGCCGTTGCCTTGCAACCCTTCCCCTGAGACCCTTGCTTTGAGGCCCTTTCCCTGAGTCCCTTGCACTGCGGACATTGCCCTGTGGCCTTTGCCCTGAGGCCCTTGCCCAGCAGCTGTTGCACTGTAGCCCTTCCCAGAGGCCCTTCCCCTGAGTACCTTTCCCAGAAGCCCTTGCCCTGCAGCCCTTTTCCTACAGCCCTTGCCATGCCTTGCACTACAGCCCTTGCCCTGTAGCCTTTGCCCTGCATCCCTTGCCCTGAATCCCTTCTCCTGCAGGACTTGCCCTGCAGCCCTTGCCCTGAGGCCCTTGCCCTGCATCCCTTGCCCTGTGCTCCTTGCCCTGCAGCCCTTGTCATGCCTTGCCCTGCAGCCCTTGCTGTGCAGCTCTTGCCCTGCAGTCCTCGCTGTGAAGCCCTTATCCTGAAGCCCTTGCCCTGAAGCCCTGGCCCTGAAGCCCTTGCCATGAAGCCCTTGCCATGAAGCCCTTGCCCTGCAACCACTGCCCCGAGGTCCATGCCTTGAGGCCCTTGCCCTGAGGCCCTTGCCGTGCCTTGCCCTGCATCCCTTGCCCTGAGGTCCTTGGCCTGCAGCCCATGCCCTGTGCTCGTTGCCCTTCAGTCCTTTTCATGCCTTGCCCTGCATCCCTTGCCCTGCAGCCATTGCCCTGCAGCCCTTGCCCTGAGGCCCTTCTCTGCAGCCCTTGGCCTGTGCTCCTTAGCCTGCACACCTTGCCATGCTTTGCCCTGCATCCCTTGCCCTGCAGCAGTTGCCCTGCCATACTTGCCATGCAGCCCTTACCCTGAAGCCCTTGCCCTGCAGCCCTTGCCGTGCAGCCCTTGCCATGATGCCCTTGCCCTGCAAGCCTTGCCCTGAGGCCCTTGCCCAGCAGCCCTTACACTGCAGCCCATTCTCTGCGGCCCTTTCCCTGAGGCCCTTGCCCTGAGGCCCTTGTCCTGCAGCCCTTGCCCTGAGGCCCTTGCCCTGCATCCCTTGTCCTGTAACCCTTGCCATGCCTTGCACTGCAGCCCTTGCCCTGTAGCCTTTGACCTGCAGCCCTTGCCCTGCAGCCCTTACTGTGCAGTGCTTGCCCTGAAGCCCTTGCCCTGCATCTCTTACCCTTCAGGCCTTGCTCTGCAGCCCTTGCCTTGCCTTGCCCTGAAACCCTTGCCCTGCAGCCCTTGCCCTGTGTCCTTTGCCCTGAGGCCCTTGCCCAGCTTCCCTTGCACTGCGGCCCTTGCCCTGAGGCCCTTGCCCTGCAGCCCTTGTCCTGCAGCCCTTGCCTTGCAACCCTTGCCATGCAGGCCTTGCCCTGCAGCCCTTGCCCTGTAGCCCTTCCCCTGACGTTCTTGCCCTGAGAATATTGCCCTGCAGTCCTTGTCCTGCAGCCCTTGCTGTGCCTTCCCTGATGCCCTTGCCCAGCAGCCCTTGCACTGCAGCCCTTTCCCTGAGGCCCTTGCCCTGAGTCCCTTGCTCTGCAGCCCTAGCCTGCAACCCTTACCCTGAAGCCCTTGCCCTGCAGCCCTTGTCCTGCAGCCCTTGCCATTCCTTGTCCTGTAGCCCTTGCCTGGCAGCTTTTGCCCTACAGCCATTGCCCTGCATCCCTTGCTGTGCCTTGCCCTGCATCCCTTGCCCTGAATCCCTTGCCCTGCAGTCCTTGCCCTGCAGCCCTTGCCATGCAGCGCTTGCCCTGAATCTCTTGCCCTGCACCCTTTGCCCTGAGGCCCTTGTCCTGCAGCCCTTGGCCTGTGCTTCTTGCCCTGCAGACCTCCCCATGCCCTGCCCTGCATCCCAAGCCCTGCAGCACTTGCCCTGCCATCCTTGCCATGCAGCCCTTACCCTGCAAGCCTTGCTCTGAGGCCCTTGCCCTGAGGCCCTTGCCTTGCAGAGCTTGCCCTTTAACCCTTGCCATGCAGCCCTTGCTGTGCAGCCCTTGCCATGCAGCCCTTACCCTGAAGCCCTTGCCCTGCATCCCTTGCCATGAAGCCCTTGCCCTGCAACCATTGTCCTGAGGCCCTTGCCCTGAGGCCCTTGCACTGCGACCATTACCCTGTGGCCTTTGCCCTGAGCCCCTTGCCCTAAGGCCCTTGCCATGCCTTGCCCTGCATCGCTTGTCCTGAGGCCCTTGCCCTGCATCCCTTGCCCTGTGCTCGTTGCCCTGCAGGCCTTGTCATGTCTTGTCCTGCATCCCTTGCCCTGAATCCCTTGCCCTGCAGCACTTGCCCTGCAGTCCTTGCCATGCAGCCCTTACCCTGAAGCCCTTTCCCTGCAGCCCTTGCCATGAAGCCCTTTCCCTGCAGCCCTTGCCCTGCATCCCTTGCCATTTAAAACTTGCCCTGCAGCCCTAGCCTGCAGCCCTTGTCCTGGAGCCCTTGCCCTGAAGCCCTTGCCATGACTTGCTCTGTGTCTCTTGCCCTTCGGCCCGGGCCCTCGGGCCCTTGCCCTGCAACCCTTGCCATGCCGTTCCCTGTACCCCTTGCCCTGTGGCCCTTTCCCTGAATCCCTTGCCCTGCAACCCTTGTCCTGCAGCCCTTGCCCTGCACCCCTTGCCTAGCAGCCCTTGCACTGCAACCCTTGCCCTGCGGCCCTTACCCTGAGGCTCATGCCCTGCAGCCCTTGCCCTGCGGCCCTTGCCATGCCTTGCCCTGCATCCCTTGTCCTGAATCCCTTGCCCTGCACCCCTTGCCCTGAGGCCCTTGCCCTGTAGCCCTTGCCCTGTGCTCCTTGCCCTGCAGCCCTTGCCATGCCTTGCCCTG
This sequence comes from Elephantulus edwardii, assembly GCF_000299155.1. Taxonomy (NCBI): domain Eukaryota; kingdom Metazoa; phylum Chordata; class Mammalia; order Macroscelidea; family Macroscelididae; genus Elephantulus; species Elephantulus edwardii. The sequence continues at coordinate 2,626,518 of NW_006399907.1, read as the reverse complement.
CATCCCTTGCCCTGAATCCCTTGCCCTGCAGCACTTGCCCTGCAGTCCATGCCATGCAACCCTTACCCTGAAGCCCTTGCTGTGCAGCCCTTGCCATGCAGCCCTTGCCCTGAAGCCCTTGCCCTACAGCCCTTGCCCTGCAGCCCTTGCCCTTTAGCCCTTGCCATGAAGCCCTTGCCCTGCCCCCCTTGCCCTGAGGCCCTTGCACTGCATCCATTAACCTGTGGCCTTTGCCCTGAGGCCCTAGCCTGGCAGCCCTTGCACTGCACCCTTTCCCTGATGCCCTTGCCCTGAGGCCCTTGTCCTATAGGATTTGCCCTGCAGTCCTTGCCCTGCAACCCTTGCCATACAGCCCTAGCCTGCAGCCCTTGTCCTGTAGCCCTTGCCCTGCAGCCCTTGTCCTGCAGCCCTTGCTGTGCCTTGTCCTGCAGCCCTTGCCCTGCAGCCTTTGCCCTGCAGCCATTGCCCTGCAGCCCTTGCCCTGAATCCCTTGCCCTGCAGCCTTGCCCTGCAGCCATTTGCAAAAAGAAAAGTCTATTTGAGGCAATGGCTTGCTTCTAGAAATTCTCTCTCAAACCCCTGCATCATGACAATCCACCCTGACAGTTTTTGGGGCCATTCAACTGCAATGATTTATCCTGCTACCACTGATTTTAACAGACCTTTTGAAGTTCAGCCTGCAATGTATGGTTAAATTGCCATTTATTATGTGTAATGAAACTGGATTTGAACCCCACATCTAAGCTTGAATGTTTCTCCCATTAAATCCTCAGTTAATCTTACTTGTATTTGTGAGACACAAGAGAACACATTTGGTAAATTCCACAATCAACACTCTTGGTACCAGCAGCCAAGAAATCAAAAAACTAATTGCGTTGGGAAAGTCTGCTGTCAAGGACCTCTACAGAGTAATGAAGAGCAATGAGTTCAATCTAGAGACTAAGGTGCGCCTATTCCATACCATCATCTTCATAATTGCACTAGAGAGCTGGAAAATGACTAAGGATTATAGAAAAAGAATTGATTCCTTTGACTAGTGCTGCTGGAGAAAAGTACTGAACATAACATGAACTTCTAGGAAAACAAACACGTTCTTCCTGGAGAAGGTAACACTAGGCTGCTCCTTTAAGGCAAGGATTTTGAAGCTTTATCTGACACTGGGCATGTTTCAAGGAGTGGGCATGTTTCAAGGAGGGACCAGTCCTCGGGAAAAGACATTATGTTTGGATGGGTGAAGGGAAAGTGCAGGAGAGGAAGACTATGCATGAGCTGGACTGTCACAGTGAGTAGGCTAATGGGAGTAGGTGTGTCAGAGATAATGAGGTTGGCTGAGGATACAGCAGAATTCATATTTGTACACAGGGCCACTGTAAGTTGCATACAACTCAATGACACATAACAACAACAACAACAACAAACTATGAAGAAATAGAAATAAAGTAGTATGAAACCATGATCTTCAAAAAGGGAAGACATATTCTGTATAAATACTTTTAATTCTTACCTTCAATTTGAGTCCCTTCTGGATTAATTTCTGGTTAAGCACATTATGGAGACTTTTAGTCATAACAGGATAATTGGTTTTAAATTCGTTCTTACTGCCCTAGGGTTTTAAAAAAATGTACTCATAATTTATATTATTACCTTTGATTACATACAATGGTAATTGCAATTACCTAATAATCAAGAGGGTCAGGATTAATTTCTGAGACCTTTAATTAATCATTTAACCAGTGAAACCACTGTTTTCTTGAATATGTAGAAAGAAATTATTTTATATACATTAAGTATCAAAATATGTATCACTAAATGTGTGACTATACACAAGACATGGAATCTGCTTGGATCAGTTTCTACTTCCAAAAACTATTAAATAAGGCTTTTCAGGATCAAAATCTTATCCTATCCATAATGACAATTTTGAGCCGTTGAACTGTGGTGTTGGAGAAGAGCACTGAATAGCCCATGGACAGCCAAGAGAATGAATAGCTCTGTCTTAGAGAGGGTGCAGCTGGAGTGTTCTTTGGAGGCAAGAATGATGAGACCTCACCTCACATGCTTTGCATATGTTGCAAGGAGGGGCTATTCCTTGGAGAGGGACATGATGCTGGTGAGGGTGGAAGGTCAGCAAATGAGAGGAAGACCCTCAACCAGGTGGATCAATGTTGTGACTGCTTCAATGGGCTCTTGTGTGTCAGAAAGTGTGAGGATGGTGCAGGATAGAATAGGATTCAGATCTTTTGTTCATACGGTCACTATGAGCTGTGCTTGACTCGACGATACCTAACGACAATACTGAGATTGAATTTTACATCACCAATATTTGGAAAGGTTCTTCCTTTCCTGTAAGCAAAGTTGAAATACAATCTTTCTTCTCTTGAATTTTAAATAAAAAACTTATTTAAAATCCATCTCAAAATATTCTTGGCTTTTTTCTTATCCAATTCTGCTAAGAAGCAACACAGTAGTCATTCTGATCAGAAGAATAATTGTACTAACCCTTTAAATGTTCAAGTGTTCATCATTTTCTTAGGTGTGTAGTCATATGGTGAATTCAGAATGAAATATACAAAGAATAAAAAGTTCCAAATAATACTCATCTACTATTATAAATTAATATGAGACATAAAGGAAATATCTAAATTCTCACATTTAAAAAAATTGCACAAAAAAGAAAAACAAAGCCAATACAATATGATTAACGTCATGTTTAAAAATACTGTTGTAAAAATATAGCTTTGAGTGGATTTTGAGGCATTTCACCAAGTAAAAGGGATCCCTAATACATTCTGAGATGCCTTAGATGTTCTGTAGTACCCTTCCCTACACACCTGTGAGAGTAAAGTGCAAATCCATGAATAATCTATAAAAAAATCTATAAATTCATGGTAGAACATGAACATAAATTAAAGATATAAACAGTATTAATACAGTACTGAAGACTATACTGTGTCTTGTAAATTAAATGTTTTTAAATGTTTCTCATTTTGGCAGTTAAAAATCAAATGCTAGAGTGTCCACTGGATGTCACTGAAGTCCCCAGGGTCTCCCAGGCCCCCTTCTGCTTCAAAGTAATTCATGAATGTTGCCATGGCTGTGTCATCATTGCCACACAGGGCATCAAAATCCAACTGGGCACCATCACCTATCAAATTAAAACACAGGCCTATGTAAGCAATGGTGATGAATAAAGCCAGAAACTCACAGTTTTGAAGGCTAAAAAACAGTTAAAAGGACCACCTATTTTATAACAACTCACTGTCAAATAAATTGCACTTAACCCATGTGATGGACAGAAGTGAGCCAGAAAATGAGTTTTCTAATAGAAAATGACCCTGTTAAAAGCTTTTACTAGAAAGGAGAAAGCCAGGGGCTAGGGTTCAGGTGTGTTGGGTGAGAATCTAGAAAGGGAACTGTACCTGTAACGTGTTTTGCAAAAATCCTCCCTACGTTTAGCTCAGGGGGAAAAAAGACCAAAAGTATCATCTCCAAAACGATGAAATATTCTTATAAAGAAAGGCTAACCAGTCTATTTTTAATGGAAAAAGAAAATATGAAGGAGGCATGGAAATAGAATTTAAGATACAGTTAAGGAAGAGATTCTAGAAATTGAGGGTTGGGTTTTTTTTTTTTAAAAAAAGAGATAAACTGAAATTTTCCAGATTATCTTTTCAAAGTACAATAGAGTTTGAGATGGTTAGTATGCTGCTCTGTACAATGCCAATACCCGGGTTCACTCTGGTCCTCTTTGGAGTCCCTTTAATGTACATTTCAGTAATCAATATTAGTTTTGGAGGGCATGATGGTACCATTTCAATGTACTCAATTTGGACTTTGCATAAGGATTATTCAAATGAATAAGTACATCTTGGACCAACAATGATTTGTACCCTTTGAAACTCCTTGAAAATAGAAATTCCTGAGGCTGGACTTGTTCCCCTTACATAGAAATCACTGAATCAGGAAAGAACTACATTTTAATGACAGGTCCATGAAAGGACATATATTTAAAAATCAAGACTGTGATTATCCCATTTCAGAATTTTAAATGGAACAATTTTAATTTCAAAGCTACTTTCACCTCTAGAAATCTCCCATGCCTGAAAATATAGTCATTAAGAAAGAGTTTTTAAAAAAATGGCAGACAACTGCCAAGGGAAACTTACTGAGGAATAATGGCCAGTCACCGTGGAAAGCAGTGGGGCTCTGGTTTTGGCTTGTAGCTTTTTTTTAAAATTTTTTATTATTTTGTGTGTGTGTACCATCAAATCAGATCTGACTGGTACAGGAGGAGATTGTCCCACCTTCTCCAGCAGAGCATCTGGTGGATTTGAACCGCGTACTTCTAGGATTGCAGTGGAGCTTCTTGCCACTAGGCCACCAGAGCTCACCGGCTTGTAGCTTTTAACTCCTCTATTTCAGAAGGTCTCTGTGGCAGCAACTTTTGGTTTGATGCCTGGAGTGGCAGGCAGAATGATAAATGCTTAGTGAGGTTCCTACTTAAATGAAATAAAGACCTCTGAGAAAACAATTAAGGAGCCCTGCTGGTGTACTGCATTATGTATTGTGCTCTCAACCAAAAGGCCAGGGGTTCAAATCTACCAGCTTCTCCATGGGAGAAGATGGGAACTATCTGTCTGTAAATATTTAAAGCCTCAGAAACCTAATGGAGAGTCACTATGTTGGAATTAACTTGACTTTAGTAGGTAGCTGGTTATCAAGCATCACTAGATACAGGCCTGCCATTATCAGCATGACAGCTAACAGTCACTGAGAATGCATCCTCTCATTCATCTTTCCTGTTGTGACAGAGGTATGCTACAGGTCAGGAATCTGAGGTCTAAAAAGGCTAATATAATATCCTGACTGCCTCACTGGGTTTCTGAGCCTGTTAGAACCAAGATTTTAATCTCACTGTATCTGATTCCAAAGCCTTCACAATCTTAGTCATAACTAAAGTACATACTATAAGAACAAGTTTTAGGTAAGGAACAAAAAGTTCACGAGTTAATGCTTTGGGTTAAAGTTGTTTCAGTATTTTACAAATGATGGCAAAACTATTTAAAACTGCTATGGGAAACACTATTTAGAGTGGGACCTGATTAAGCCAGGTGCTTTCACCAACAATCATTATATATAGTTGCAGGGCAATTAAGTACTCACTGAAGCTCATCAGAATACTGTGAAATAATTTACCTATGTTGTTGTTGTTGTTAAGTGCTGTCGAGCCATAGGCACCTCATAGTGACCCTATGAATGAAAGACTTGAACACTTGCGTAACTTTCATCTTTTCTCCAGGTTCACAGGGTTTCGAGAGGCAAGCTATTTTGGAAGTGGATGCCACTCCAGCTTCCAAGCTTTTTTTAATCGGGGAGCTTCACCAAACCCTGTCCACCATGGGTAACCATTATCGCGTTTGACACAGTAGTGTCACAGTGTTCAGCTTCACAACAACCACGAGTTACCTCTGTACAGCAAGTGGACACGCCAGGGCTATACTATCTAGAAGAATGTTTGACCAAATACTGTCTTATAAATCTTACATATTTTTTCCTATTGCCTAGTCCATAGGGAGATGCACTGCTAACCCAAAGGCCATTTCTCTCTGATTTGATCCACCACGAAAAACAGGAAATATCCTCCTGAGTGATTTACAGCCTCAGAAATCCACTGGCAGGTCAACTATGAGTTGGTTCTGACTTGATTGAAGTGAGTTATATAATGGCAGGGAGTTGAGTTTTGTATTTGGGAGTCTATTAAACGTATAATAGCATTATATACCTACTTGGGGATATTTATTCTCCATGATATTTGCTTTCTATAGTAATAACTTGCATCTTTCTTTCTAGGATATTGTTGTTGTTATTGTGTACCACAGAGTCAGAATCAACCCATAGTTGACCCTCCAATGGGGCCTCAGAGGCAGTTTAAGTGCATGGGAGGAGATTGCCCATTCTTCTCCCATCGAGCAGCTGGTGGATTCGAACTGCATGCCTTTGGGATTGTAGTGCAGATTCTTACCACTTTTGAACAACAGCTTCTTGGTCAACATACAGGTTTTGTACGAGTACAGTTAAGTTTTCTGGAATTCTCATTCTTCTCAATGTTAGCTATAATTTGTTTTTCGCCACACAGTCAGTTTCCTTTTGCATAATCAATAAAACACAAATAAACAAAAAAGAAAGGTCTGTTTATACTCTGAGCTCCACAGCGTGTTGTGCTGCTAAACACGGCTTACTCACAGGCCACTCCTCTCTGGCAGTTTGAATTCACAAACTTCACCAGAGAAACATGGGCAGTCTCCTTCTGTGAGCTCTACAGGCCAAGAAACCTGATGAGTGTCACCAGGAATCAGTATTAAGTCAATGCCTATGAGTGTGGTTCCGAGTTTTGTTAGTCTATTAATTACCAAAATATGACACATAGACATGATATGATGTTTAAAAATTTAAAAAATAATAACATTAATAGACTTGCTCAATGCAGAGTTGCCATAAATCTTCAATCTGTAAAAAGTGTAATAACTATGAAGTGCAATAAAATGAGGCACACTTGTACTTTGGAGCTTTTTGTTGCCTGTGTTACATCAGAATTATAATGTAAATTAATCTTCAAGATGTTGAGCACTGTTTAGTAATTTCTGTACATGCAAAAAAATCACGTAGAAAAGGTTGTTCAAGATCTCTATGGTACAGTGGGTTAAATGTTGGTCAGCTAACCAAAAGGTTGGTGGTTTGAACCCATCAACCCCTCTGTGGCAGAAAGGTGTTCTGTTCTTATGAAGACCTACAGTCCCAGAATCCCAATGGGCAATTCTCCTCTATCCAACAGGGCTGCTCCCTAGTTAAAAGTAACCTCCTGCCAATGGATTTTGTTTCAGAGCATTTGTTCAATTGAACAAAATTTTATTTCTTGTGGCTTACATTATTTAAACTTCCCCCCAGGCCTCCTGGGGGACACACACACATTTATTAAATCCACTGTGCTGGAACTTATATTAAATAAGTAACATAACAGTAACTACCATTTATTGAGAATGTGCCAGGAACTGTTGATGAACTTTTGTTTGCTTGTTTTTGTATTAAATCGCTTAGCGCTCATGCTAATCTAAAGAATGGCGCATTCTTCTCTTTGTTTTACAGACAAGGAGGTTGAGAAAAAGAGTCACAGTAATAAGCCTTAGTTACCCACCAGTAAAAGTATCTGAACTCCAGTTTGGATCCTGGGGTGTGATTCTAGTGACTACATTATTAGCCACTCTTGTACACAGTCTCTTAATAATCATCAACTGGCTGCAAAGAAGAAATTTATTTTTCATTAAATTACTTCTTTTCCCCTGAAGAATTAATTAATCTACTACTAACCTTATTACTAATTCACTTAATGAATATTATTACTTTCAACCGTACTTAACACTCCTGTAGTTTACCTTGGTAGGATCTTTCGTTATATCTGTTGGATTGGAATCACCAAGAGACTAAACACACTGTAACCTTTAAAAAGACATACACAAAGCCATTTGTTATATATATATTTAGAAGAAAATTTTCTTCTTTGAATATATAATAGTCTACCAAAAATATAAAGATACACTTGAAGATGAATATTAATAAGTTTCCACAATTGGACAGATCTGTTAGGTGCCAGACTTATTTCCAACTGTAGAGTATTAAATAATATACTACAGTAAGCAGAAAAAGAAAATTCTGGGGTGAAGGCTCTTAACACATACTGCATGCCTTAATAGTATACTTGGTGATGCAGTAATTAAAGCATTTGGCTAGTAAATAAAAAGTCAGGTGTTTGAACCCACCAGCAGCTTCTCCATGGGACAAAGATGTGGCAATCTGTTTCCAGGAAGATTTACAGCCTTGAAAATTCCAAGGGATAGATCTATTCTGTCCTATAGGGTCACAATGAAGCAGAACATGATTCTATAACAATTCTATGCTATTATATAGTTTTATATAATTTGGGGTTTGGGGTTTTGGTCTTAATATAGTACATGGCAAAAGAATGGAGGCACAGCACATTCAGTTTAACATATGCACTCACACAAAGGGTTATCAGCACATCAAGGTACCAGCAGAACTGAATGTTTTATTAACCCTCTGCAACTTCTCTAAAATGAAAAGCATCTCAGGGTTTTGCAGCAACATCAGTACCAGGTACAAAATCAGTGTGACACATACAATGAATGGAAGTACATAGACCTAACTTTATGTGTTTGTGTATTCCCAAGAAAGCAGCTGAGCACAAAAGAGAGAGGAAGAAAATTAGAGAAACTCAGAGATGAAAAGACCAGTGGCCTAAATTTACCTACCCACTGAATCTTGATGTAAAGATGAAAAAACTCCCTGCATTCATCTCATCCTCTTCAATATTAGATTATTCCCCTGAACCTCATCTTATTAAAACCCAGGTCAGAGCTCACTTTTAAGCATCTTCATTACTTGGCACTGCCTTAATTAAAATTCCCCAATGCACAACTCAAATCCTCTATGGAATCATTCTCTGAGACCACAAACCTTTCTCCTACTCATGTCCATAGTGTTGCCAAGTTTCTTTCATATGTTGTTGTTATGTGCCATATATATATTCTTTATTTCATATATATTATTTATATATTCATATACACATTATTTATATATTCATATAGATATATATTATTTTAATGCTACTTTGCTGTATCTTCAACATTCTAGTGCTAGCTAGCTAGCTATCAAAATTTGGTTCAATATCTTCTTCTCTTAAAATGTCCTTTAAAATACACTGAGGGGTTTTTTCCATTTTTAAGTCATTGATAGTAGTAAAATCTTAAAGCAGGAATAAAACTTGGAGCCTTTAAAGTTAATATTGAATTAGTTAATAAAAATTGTGAGTTACACAATTAACATTTCATAATATACTTTATGTCACTGTACATTCTGTTTCTTATGAAGAGATTCACATATACCATAAAAGTCTACAATCTCTCATCTAAAATTCTTTTTAAAAGTCCTACTTTTCCCTCTTTATTATGCATATTTACACACTTAACTCCAGAAACATTTTAAAGCTTTTTATTATGGAAAATTTAAACCAGATATAAAAGAATATTATTGTTGTTAGGTGACAGTAAGTGCACCACAAGTCAAACCATGCCCTATCCAGTGTCTGCCACACCATGTCTGCCATCCTTGGGTTCAATGTTAGTCACTACGTCAATGCATCTTGTTGTTGGTCTTCCTCATTTTCAATAAGCCTCTACGTTTCCCAAACGATGTCTTTTTCCAAGAACTGGCCCCTCCTAACAACATGTCCAAAGTATGAGACATGAAATCTCATCAACCTTGCCTCTAATAGGACCCTGGTTGCACTTCCTCCAAGATAGATTTGTTAGTTCTTTTGGCAGTCCATGGGGTTATTCAGTACTCTTCTCCAATCCCACAATTGAAAGACACAAATTCTCTGTCACCCTTACTCACCATCCAATTTTCACATGCATAGGAAGCAAATTAAAATGCTATGGCTTGAACCAGGTACACTTTAGTCTTTAAAAGGATATCTTTAACACTTTTTAATTTTAAAAGTCTAATTAAATCTTGAAACCCACTAAATAGTTTCAATAACCACAAACTCATTTCTAACTTTTTTTTGTGTATGTGCATGTACCATCAAATAGGATCTGACTGTTACAGGAGGAAATTATCCCTCCTCTGCAGCCTAGCATCTGGTGGATTCGAACCACACACCTCTGGGATTGCAGTGCAGCTTCTTGCCGCTGGGCCACCACAGATCATGTCTCTTCTCACCCATCATTTAATCTGTATATATTTCTCATTGCAAGAAATAATTTTTTTTTCATTTGATTGTAGGGTGCTGCCCATGATATAACTGCTTTCTAGGTCTATTGTTTTTGTTTTTGTTATGTGCCATCGAGTGAACTGAAACTCATATCGACCCTATGTACAACAGCCCTAAACCCTGCTCTATCTCTTGCCAATTTTATTGTCTCCAATATGCCTATCCCCATTACCCTAGAGACAGAATCAATTCATCTCATCGAGGATTTTCCTCTCCAGCGCTGTCCCTCCACCCTCCCAAGCATGACGTCCCTCTCCAAGGACTGGTCCCTCCTTGCAACATGTCCAAAGTATGTTATACAAATCTTCAGAATCCTTGCCTCCAAGGATCAGGCTGGCTTCACCCTCTCCAGGATGAATTTGTTCTCCTAGCAGTCCATGGTATATTTAATACTCTTCTCCAGCACCACAGCTCAAAGGCTTCAACTATCCTCCTATCATCCCTAGTCACTGTCCAGCTCTCTGATGCACAACAAGTAATTGCAAAGACCATGGCCTGTATCAGGTACACCTTAGTCTGCAGACTGATATCATTGCTCTTCAGTA
>NW_006399907.1:2594278-2595223 GCF_000299155.1 Elephantulus edwardii | reverse complement strand
CCAATAATTACGTGAAGGCCATGAAATCCTGTTGCTATGAAGAATGTTGAGCCATATACGCCGTCTGAAATGGTAAATGATTCATAGTATTCGGATGCTTGAAGGAGGGTAAAGTATACTCCTAATAAAATAGTAATGGATAAGGCTTGAATTATGTGATTACGGTTTCCTTCTATGAGTCTGTGATGGGCTCAGGTAATAGTTACTCCTGAGGCTAAAAGGATGGCAGTGTTTAATAGTGGAATTTCTAATGGATTAAGAGGGTAAATGCCGGTAGGTGGTCAACAACCTCCTAGTTCGGGTGTTGGGGCTAGGCTAGAGTGGTAAAAAGCCCAGAAAAAGCCTGCGAAGAAGAATACTTCTGAGATGATAAACAGGACTATACCGTAGCGTAAGCCTTTTTGGACAACAGGTGTGTGGTGTCCTTGAAAAGTACTTTCTCGAATTACGTCTCGTCATCATTGATACATAGTGAGGGTGTTGGTTAGGAGACCAATTGTAAGGAGGGAAAGTGAGTTAAAGTGGAATCATATTACTAATCCAGATGTCATTAGGAGGGCTGATAGGGCCCCTGTTAGAGGCCATGGGTTTGGATTGACTATGTGGTAGGCATGGGTTTGGCGGGTCATTAAGTGTTATCATGTAGGTAAAGGCTTACTAGTAGGGTGAAGACATAAGCTTGAATTAAAGCTACTGCGAATTCTAGAATTGTAAGAAGAATCAGGATAACAAAAGTGATTATAGCTGTGGGTGTGCTAATGGATATAAGTACTAAAGTAGCTCCGCCAATTAAGTGAATAAGTAGATGACCTGCAGTGATATTAGCAGTTAGTCGTAAGGCTAGGGCTATAGGTTGAATAAATGACCAAGGAGGATAGAAGGAGAATTGATGCCTTTGAGCTGTGGTGCTCGAGAAGAGTATTGAGAATACCATGGACTGCTAGG
>NW_006399907.1:2588972-2589750 GCF_000299155.1 Elephantulus edwardii | reverse complement strand
GGTTTTCAGAGGCCTGCTATTTCAGAAGTGGATGGCCAATCCTTCTTCCTAGTCTGTCTTAATGTGAATGTTCAGATTAAGAGAAGTATTAGATATATAAAAAAAAATTCAGAAAGTACCATATGAACAAGACAATGGTAACGAAAAAAGTTCCTAAAGACACTTGCAGAAAATAAGGCCCCAAAAAGAGATGGATACCAATTGACATGTTTCAACTAACAGATAAAACCCTACATGTGCTTACCAGTCTATGCCAGGGAGAACAGCTGCCTAGCTAATTGAAAGAGATCCATATTTGTTACCATTGCCAAGAAAGGTAAAGCAACAGAATGTGAAACTTCTTGAACAATATTATCACTTGCATTGAACATTAATATCCTATGCAAGCAAAATGTTGAAGATCATCCAAAAATGCCTGACACTGACACGGAACTACCTGAAGTTTAAGCTGGACTTAAAAGAGGCCATGGCACCAGAGATATCAATGCTTATGTTAGATGGATCTTAACTGAAAACAAAGGATACTAGAAGAATGTCTATTTGTGTTTTATTGACTATGAATGAAAAGGCGTTTGCTGTGGAGCACAACAAACTATAACTAGTATTGAGAAGAATGGGAATCTCAAAACACAGCTTTTGTACTCCTACAAAATCTATACTTAGGCAAGAAGCTGTTGTCTGAAGTAAACAAAGACATTTCTAGTTGTTGTTGTTGTTGTTGTTGTTAAGTGCCGTCGAGTCACAGGCGACTCATAGCAACCCTATGAAGGAGAGTCCT
>NW_006399907.1:2577397-2588872 GCF_000299155.1 Elephantulus edwardii | reverse complement strand
ATGAAGTGGATTGATTCAGTGACTGGGATAATTGGGATGGGAGTGTCAGAGACGGTGCGATTGGCACAGGACAGAGCAGAGTTTAGGGCTGTTGTACATAAGGTCGCTATGAGTCGTAGGCGACTTGATGGCACATAACAACAACAACAACAACAACAATAGTTTCAATGATAATAAGTATTGGGATTAATGGAATAGGGGTTCCTTGTGGGAGGAAATGGGCTAAGGAAGCTTTGGCTTTATGTCGGAATCCTATAATTACAGCGCCTGCTCATAGTGGAATAGCTATTCCTAGGTTTATTGATAATTGAGTGGTGGAAGTAAATGAGTGGGGTAATAAGCCTAGGAGATTTGTTGAGCTAATGAATATAATCAGTGATATTAGTATGAGTGATCATGTTCGGCCTTTGATATTATGTATTATCATTATTTGTTTTAAAATCAGGTTTACTATTCATAGTTGTCCAGTGGTTGTTGATAAGATGGCCAAGATTAGGAAATAGGATATTTGGGAAAGCAATGATGAGTACTACAATGGGAATGCCTGCTATTGTAGGAGTAATGAATGAGGTAAATAGATTTTCATTCATTTTGTTTCTCATGAATTAGGGAGAATAGAGGTTTTAGAGATTTTAGGGGTGGGGTCATAGGGGTAAATAAATTTTGTTAAGCTTACTTGGAACAAAATAAATAGGGTAATAAATATAGATAAAATGGTAATGGATCAAGAAGATGTATCTAGTTGAGGCATTATCATTAAGGGGGATGGTTAAAATCCCCATCTTTAACTTAAAAGGTTAATGCTTTTTAGCTTCTTAATGATTTATAGAGTGGCAGATCAGTTATCAAAGTGTTTTAGGGGCACAATTTCTAGTGCAATAGGTATAAAACTATGGTTAGAGCCGCAAATTTCTGAGCATTGTCCGTAGAATAGGCCAGGCCATGTGGAGGATAGGGTTGCTTGGTTTAGTGGACCTGGGATTGCGTCAGTTTTTAATCCTAGGGCAGGAATTGCTCATGAATGTAGGACATCTTCTGATGAGATTAGCATGCGGATTGGGAGGTCTATTGGTAGAACTAATCGATTGTCTACTTCTAATAGGCGTAATCCTCCGGGGGCTAATTCATTGGTAGGGGTTATGTACGAATCAAAGGTTAGGTCTGTATAATCTGTGTATTCATAGCTTCAGTATCATTGATGGCCCATAGTTTTAATGGTTATGGCAGGGTTATTAATCTCGTCTATTATATACAGGATTCGCAGGGATGGAAGAGCAATAAAGATAAGAATTGCAGCTGGTAAGATTGTTCAAATAGTTTCTACTTCCTGAGCGTCTATAGTACTTGTATGTGTCAGTTTAGTGGTCAATATAGCCGAGATTACATAGAGGACTAAAAAGCTAATTAGGAAGACGATTATTAAGGTGTGATTGTGGAAATGTATTAGCTCTTCTATAATTGGAGATGAAGCGTCTTGGAATCCTAGTTCAAGAGGGTATGCCATAAGAGGTATATAAAGGTTAGTTTAGATCTTAACTTTGACAAAGTCATGTATTGATTATACTAATACCTCTGATAAAGAAAGTCGTAATGGCTGCGTGGTTGGCTTGAAACCAATTATTGGAGGTTCGATTCCTTCCTTTCTTGTTAGGCTTTAGTAAATGTAGGTTCTTCGAATGTGTGATATGGGGGAGGACAACCGTTAATTCATTCAGTATTAGCCGGGGTCAGTTGTGCTATGTCTACTTCACGTTTTGAGGCGAATGCTTCTCATACAATGTAAACTATAAGAATAACGGCAAGTATAGAGATGAGGGAGCCGGTTGATGAAATTGTATTTCATAGTGTGTAGGCATCTGGGTAATCAGGATAGCGTCGTGGTATACCTGATAGTCCTAGGAAATGTTGTGGGAAGAATGTGAGGTTAACGCCTACAAATATTATAGCGAATTGAGCTTTAGCTCAGGTGGAATTGAGTGTATAATCGGTGAATAGAGGAAATCAATGGACAAGGCCACCTATAATGGCAAATACTGCTCCTATAGAGAGGACATAGTAGAAGTGGGCTACTACGTAGTAGGTGTCATGAAGGACAATATCAAGGGAAGAATTGGCTAAGACAATTCCTGTTAACCCTCCTACTGTGAATAGGAAAATAAAGCCTAGCGCTCATAGCATAGCAGGGGATCATTTAATGTTACCTCCGTGAAGAGTAGCTAGTCAGCTAAATACTTTTACTCCTGTTGGGATAGCAATAATTATAGTAGCTGAGGTAAAGTATGCTTGGGTGTCTACGTCTATACCTACTGTAAATATATGGTGGGCTCATACGATAAAGCCTAGAAAACCAATTGACATTATTGCTCAGACTATTCCTATATATCCAAATGGTTCTTGTTTTCCTGAATAGTAGGAGACAATATGAGAGATTATTCCAAATCCGGGAAGAATAAGAATATACACTTCAGGGTGGCCGAAGAATCAAAATAAATGTTGGTAAAGGATTGGGTCACCTCCTCCTGCTGGGTCAAAGAAAGTGGTGTTTAAGTTTCGATCTGTTAATAGTATAGTGATGCCAGCAGCTAGAACTGGTAAAGAAAGTAGAAGAAGAATAGCTGTAATTAGAACAGATCAGACAAATAATGGTGTTTGAAATTGTGTTATAGCCGGGGGTTTTATGTTAATGATTGTAGTAATAAAGTTAATAGCTCCTAAGATAGAAGAGATTTCTGCTAAGTGTAATGAGAAGATTGTCATATCTACTGAAGCTCCGGTGTGAGCTAGGTTTCCAGCTAGTGGAGGATAAACTGTTCAGCCTGTTCCTGCACCTGCTTCTACTATGGATGATGCTAGAAGTAGCAGGAATGAAGGGGGAAGGAGTAAAAAGCTTATATTGTTTATTCGTGGAAAGGCTATATCGGGGGCTCCAATTATAAGGGGGACTAATCAGTTTCCGAATCTGCCAATTATAATGGGTATAACTATGAAAAAGATTATAACAAAGGCGTGGGCTGTTACAATAACATTATAAATTTGGTCATCACCTATTAGAGCTCCTGGTTGGCTAAGTTCAGCTCGGATAAGAATACTTAGGGCAGTTCCTACTATTCCTGCTCATGCTCCGAAAATTAAGTATAATGTACCAATATCCTTATGGTTAGTTGAGAAAAGTCAACGGTTAATGAACATAGGTAAAATGGCTGAGTGAAGCATTAGCCTGCAAATCTAAAGACGAGACAGAAGTCTCTTTTACCAAGCTCTGGGGTGTAATCATGTCGAATTGCAAATTCGAAGAAGCAGCTTCAATTCTGCTGGGGCTTCTCCCGCCTTTTTTCTCCCCTTTTCAAAGGCGAGAGAAGTAGATTGAAGCCAGTTGTTTATGGTATTTAGCTGTTAACTAAAAGTTCGTAGAATAAAAGTCTACCAATCTAGGAGGGCTTAGCTTAAAGTGTCTGTTTTGCATGCAGGAGATGTAGGATTAGATCTTGCAGTCCTTAAGTCAGAGGTTAAGAAATTCAACTTGCTTTTCTATTTGTGGACTGTAAGGAAATGTTTTAGTTACTGTAGCTTTATATTGCTATGTTTTCTTGAGTTGCCATCAACTCACAACTGACATTGTGGGTGGTCTTCCAAAGAAGTAAATCACATGTGAAAAAAATTGCCCATTCTGTGGAGCAATTGGTGGATTCAAACCACATGCCTTTGGGTTGGCAGCACAACACATTACCACTAAGTCACCAGAGCCACCATAGCTTTATGGCATATTGTTATATCTGACAAGGTTAGTCTCACCTCAGAACTTTTGTTTTTTAGAAACTTCTCAAATATTCTAGTATAAAAAAGTATAATTTTACTAGATTCCCTAAAACAAATACAAGGTGGCATTTTTACTGAATTTACATTAAATGTATACACTAATTTAGTGAAAACTGAGAATAATATATTGAGTCTCCCCATTGAAACCCAAATGATATTTGAAAAGTTATCATTATAATACTGTAGCATTTAAAAGTTTATTGTTGGGATTTTTAATTTTTTCTTTTTTGAGTGGAAGGTTTTGCGCTTTTTTTTTCAAATATAGGTCTATACAGTCTTTGTGAAATTTACAACTATTTTATCTTTTTTGGTGTTACTCCAAATTGGATCTTCTCTTCCATTATATTTATGAACTGATTAGGGTTTTTTAAATTTAAATTTATTATTAATTTCAGTAAAAATTTACAGAGACTTTGGATTTCCATTCTTTCATTGTTGCACATTTTTCCCCTCCTAACCCTCCCCCCTGAACTGATTAGTTTTATATATAGGAAGACGTCTGACTTTTGCATACTGATTTTGTGAGCATAATAAAGACTACTTGTGAAAATATTTGCAGCAATAAAACATTGTAATTACCTTTGCAAATCCAGAATTCCATCTGCAGTATCTGTTCCAATACTACCCAGACTAAGTACTGTCTCAGAAGATATTCTAAGCACATGACAACAAGATTGTCTTGAGGGTTCTAAATAACAGGAAGAGAAAATGCCATCTGAGAATATTTAGAAACCATATAATTTTATTCAGTGGTTTCCAATTAAAATATATTTACACCTTTAAAAATTGATTAATTACACCCTAAAATGTCAGAACACATTCATTCCTATGTTACAAACACAACTCATGTGGTTCTAAGACATGACATGAATCAAATGGAGAGGAAGTCATTAGAGGAGAAGTACAGACATTCTTTTCCCCTTTATTCTCCATTTTAATGCCAGAGAAATATCACTTCCTAGCACTTTTATTTTTACTTAAACAAGTTATATATTAATACATTTCTGTGGTTAAAAAATTAAGGAGCATTGGTGACATAGTGTGAAACACATTGAACTGCTAACCAAAAGGTTGACAAATCAAATCCTCCAGCCACTCCACAGGAAAAAGACAGACATTCTCTCCCCAGATGATCTACAGCATCAGAAACCTAGAGGAGGATCTTTAAGAGTCATAATCAACTCAATGGTAGTGGGTTTGGGTTTGTTTTGTTTTGGTTTGTTGTGGAAAAATAAACACAGACAAAACAAAAAGTCCTCTGTAATGTTTTTCACTAACTTGCCCAATAGAATTTATTGAGTGCCTCAGTATTATAGCTGTTGTTATATGTCCTTGAGTAGAAATTGACTCACAGCTGACCCTCCACACTGGATTTTTCACAAAAGAGGAGACTGTCAATCTCTCTCCCACAGAGCAGCTGCTGGATTTGAACTGTCTACCTTTGAGTTGACAGCAGCATTATTCACCATTACAAGAACATGGAAACAGCCCAGATGTCAAACCACAAACAAATGGACTGAGAAATTATGGTAAATTCACACAATGGGAAACTATGCAGCACTCAGGAGCAATGATTTTGTGAATTATTGCCTAACTTGGAAGGGATGGGAAAGCTTTGTGCTGAGTGAAGTAACTCAGTCCCACAAGGACAGATATTGTATAAAACCATTATTGTAGAATGAGTATGAGGAGGGGGGAGGGTGAAAGCAGAGGGATGAGGATGTGCAGGGGGAGGGGAGTTAATCATGGAGTTGTACAATTTAACGGGTGGAAGGGAAATTGGAAGAATCTGTTCTGGAAAACAATGTATTTGAATTTTGTAAATAAACTAGTATAATAAAAAAGTACTGAAGAGAAATGATGTCAGTTTGAAAACTAAGTTGTGCCTGATTCAGGCCATGGTCTCTTCAACCACGTGCTACACATCTGAGAGCTGGACAATGACAGATGAAGTGATGCCTTGAGCTGCAGTGCTGTAGAAGAGTATTGAATATTCCACAGATGGCCAAAAGAACAGATATGTCTTGGAAACAGTGCAGCCAGAGTGATCCTTAGAGACAAGGATGGCTTATACTTTGGACATGTTGCTAAGAGAGACTAATCCTTGAAAAGTGACATCATTCTTGGAAAGATAGATGATTGGGGAGAGAAAGACCCTTCCAATGGGATGGATGACTTCAACAATGGTTTCAAGTGTGTCAGAAATTATGAGGATGGCACAGGATAGGACCGGCTGGGTTCAGGTCTGTTCTTCACAGGGTAATATTCGCCTCTGTGGTATTTCACAGCAGAAACAGCATTATAAAGAGCTATTCTGTGGAACTAGATAATGAATAAAATATCATTCCTGCTCTTGAAGATCTCAGCTAGTGGAGAGCCAGCATAATAGTTTAACAAGTGTGAGCAAGAGGCTATGCAATCGCTGGGGAAGAAATGGCAGGGAATCCCTGGAAATTCTGTCTGCGATACTGGTTTCCTTCTCGACTTAGGCTGTTACTACTTACTGAAATTAGGATTCCAATTTTAAATTCTTTTCCATGTCAAGACAACAACAAAAATGATTTAATAATAATTCTCCCATAATACTACACATTAGTAATAAATCTTCTATAATTTAAAACTAAGCTCACCTTCTGATGATTGAGAACTCCAAGGAAGTAGTGGTACTTCTCTAGTTTCACTGTGCCCTCTAGAATTAAGAAACAGTGTATATGGGTTTTTTAAAGGTGGAGCAACTATATTATGCTGTTTATTTGATTTGTCAGTCACTTACCACTTACATTTCATAGTCTGTAGGAAAGACTTTAACTTTGTTCAAAGAAAGATCTGGCTTTTGCTCTCAGCTTTTGGAAAGTTATCTGTAAACCCTTGGGATATCATGTTTTAGAAATGTCTTTGTTTAGAGAGTGGACCAACTGTACCAGAAAGTCCAACATGTGATTTATGGTTGGGATAGTGAGCCATGCGTGGTCTCAGCCTAATCTAGAGGATTAGAACTGAGGTTCTCTAGACAGGCAGGTCCCCATGGGGCCCCAAGGAAGAATCTGGAAACCACGGCTCATGTGAGTTTGCCAGATTGTCAATGTCCCAGGTGTATTATCACACATAAATTCAGAGACTATCTGACAACTATTGCTAGTGAATCTGAATAAAGCAGTTACTAAAAATATTTATCTCAAGTTATATAAGGCTAGACGATCAAAATGTTACGGTTTAACAACATGAGAAATGGTAAGAGATTACCCATTTGAAATTAACACAAAAATCTTAACAACTAAGAAGAATTACTTAAAAACTAAAGTGTTGACAGACACAATATATTCCAGTTCTTTGGTCCAAGGATTTATGAAACTAAACCACTGGCTTTTTAAAGTTACAAAAGAACCATCTTTGGCTCTGAATTTGTAGGAATCTGTAAGTATTTTCTCTTTACTCTGTAGCACTGAACAAGAAAAGAAAAGAATTTACATAAGAATCTACTTTGCCACTATAAAAATCAATCCCTTGTTGACTGAGTTAAACTTTGGCTTTTTCTGGAATTAGAAATTAAGAGATGAAGCAGTAACGAAAAGTTTCCAAGGAAAAAAAGACCCCATTCCATGATTATCTGCTTTATGCTTGTCATTCAAAGTACTATAGTCATCTTGATGAAACTATTGATAACAAGAAGTTCCCAGAAGTTCCTGAGGCAGATAGCCTAAAATTGCTGTCACCCTGGTTTTAAAATTGAAAATAAATATCATAATTGGCGAGTACATGAGCATAGGCACATAGGGAGTCAAAGCGTTGCTTGGAACTGGAATCAACTTGATGACAGTGAGGTTGGGTTTTTGAACAGGTGACCAGGTCTGAGGGAAAGAGTCCAGGGATTGGTAAAATTAGTGTCTCACTTGGGTTCCCATGGCTCCCTCTGGCTGCCCTACATCCAGAGTGCGGCTGCATGAAAATCCAGACATGAGACCAATATGCAATACAGGGCACTCTCTTCCCACCATTTACAATACTAAAGTGACCACAGTGTGCACTCAGTTTCTGCACTACAAGATAAAACATACGGCAAACATACATTTTTGCTAGAACAAATTTACTCATATCTTAATTACATTTAAACTTTTATTTTCTGCCTTTAAAAAAAAATCACTGGTGCTTCTAAGGCACATTTTTAAACAGCCTTAGATGTTCCATTGAACTTTCATCATTATGACATGTAAATATTTACCTTTGATCTATGTAGATAAATTGTCCATTCACTGCAAACCAGGTATTAAATTCAGCTGGCTTGACTTTAATCTCTCCCTTGTATGGTGGAACAATATATGGGTGTAATTGTCCAACGGCAACAAAGCAAGTAAAATTACCACAGTCTTTCTTAACGTCCCGTTCATCATCTGTTCCAACAATATTTGGAGGCCAGCTCCTCAAGTAACCAGTGAAATGGACAGTACAGAATTTCCTATGATCTAATACAATAGTAGGGAATAAAAGGAGAATTTTAATAATTATGAATGAATTCTGTTACATTTATAGTTATATGATGCTATTTAAAGATGCTAAAATATAAACAAGAAAGTATATTACATTAAAAAACCTCTGGTCTCATAGATTTTAATAAATGTTTATTAAAAAGTTAACAGATTTTTTTAAAAAAATATATTGGTTTGCTTACAAAGTTCATATATACTATGCTTCACACTATCTTTTATTCACATGGTGTTTTATACAAACATTCCCATTTATTATGTTTTATAAAATTAATCACTGAACTAAACTCTGTCTTTCCAGATTCCCACCAAATCTTTCCCATTTTCTTTACCCACCAAATTGGGTGACCCTATAATTTCCCCCCTGCCCATCCTCCCACCCTCTGCTCCCATCCTCCCCATCTTAGATCCTCATTCATGTTTTACTAGGTATTTTTCTATTTCTAAAACAATAGGCTTAGGTAGTATTTGTCTTTATGAGACTGAGTTCACTCAGCATAATGCCCTCCAGTCCTTCCCAAATTATGTAGTAATTTTCAAAATCGTTGCTCCTGAGTGCTGCATAGCATTTATTCTATCATGTGAATAGTTTTTAGACTAATATATTTTCTACTTAATTTGTCCTCACCCTGAAGATCTGTCCAGCTGACTAAAAGACCTGCCTAGCATGCCAACATCATTGGACAGAGAAGCGAGACCTGAGACATCACATCAGGTTAGCTGGAAAATGGGAGGAGGGCTCTGAAGGACCTCTCCAGAGTGCTGAATTGCAAAGATGTCAGTCTAGAGACTAAGGTGTGTCTGATCCAGGCCCTGGTCTTCACAATTACTTGCTATGCATCAGAAAGCTGGACAATGACTAGGGATGACAGAAGAGGAATTGATGCCTTTGAGCTGTGGTGCTGGAGAAGAGTATTGAATATACCATGGACTTCTAGGAGAACAGACAGGTTCATCCTGGAAGGGGTGAAACCAGCCTGCTCCTTGGAGGTAAGGATTTTGAAGCTCTGTCTGACATACTTGGGCATGTTACAAGGTAGGACCAGTCCTTGGAGAGGGACATCATGCTTGGAAGGGTAGAGGGGCAGTAGAAGAAAGAAAGACTCTGACCCAATTTCTCATATACATAATAATATCACATTTTTATAACTGGGGAGGGGGGAAGGAAAGCTCTGGATCAGTTAGATCAGGGACTGGAGAAATGGGGGTAGATGTGTCAGAGACAATGAAGTTGGCTCAAGATAGAGTAGGGTTCAGAGCCGTACACAGGGTCACTGTGAGTCACAAGTGACTAGATGGCACATAACAACCACCACCACCACCACCAAATTTTGCAATCAGAAATTGATCATATACTAAATAAAGATGTATTAATTATTGGTGACTGAAATGCAAAAGTTAGAAACAAAGAATATTCAGAAAGTATGGTAAATGTAGTGACAGAAAGGAGGCTTAAGAATGAATGATAAATTTTGTACATTCAATGATTTATTCATTGTAAACACCTTTCTTAGGAAACACAAAAGATGATTTTACACATAGACTTCACCTGATGAACTGCACAAGAATCAGACTGACTATATCTGTAAAAAGAACCATTGGAGAAGCTCAGTATCAGGAGTTAGAATCAGGCCAGGTGCTGACTGTGGAACAGATCATCAATTACTCATATAGAAGTTAAAACTGAAACTGAAGAAGAAAAATCCACAAGAAGAAAATATGACCTTCAGTCTATTCTACCAGTTGTTGTTGTTGTTAAGTGCCAACGAGTCACAGGCAACTCATAGGGACCCTATAAACAAAAGTCCTGGACACCTACTGTATAACTTTCGTCCTTTCTCCAGGTTCATAGCATTTCTAGAGGCAAGCTATTATGGAAGTGGATGCCACTCCTCCTTCAACCAGGGGGATTTTATGATCGAGTAAGAACTTTTCTTCACTTTTCAAAGAAAAGCATGAACTGAGGGGGAGGGGTGGGCAGGGAGAAAAGTGCAACAATGAATGAATGGAATTCCAAAGTCTCTGTAAACTTTCATTGAAAATAATAACAAAAAAATTTTAAAATATTTTAAAAAATGATCTTAAGAACAGGTTTGGTTAAACAGCTGAACATAGAAATTAATTCCATATGAGCCAGCTATTCCATTGCTTGGAATATAGCCCAAGAAAATGAAAACTGAGGCTAAAACGGAAACTCGTACACCAATGCTCATAGCAGCATTATTCACCTTCACAAGAACATGGAAACAGGCCAGATGTGCAAAGACAAATGAATGGATTGAGAAGTTGTGGTATCTTCATACAATGGAATACTATGCAGCATGTAGGAACAATCATTCTGTAAATTACTACCTAACATGGTACGGACTGGGGAGCATTATGCTGAGTGACCTAACTCAGTCCTACAAAGACAAATACTGTATAAAACCATTATTGTAGAATTAGTATGAGGATCCAAGGCTGGGGGTGGGGTGGGGATAGAAATAAAGGGGTGAGGTTTGGGGGTAGGGTGTTAATTATAGGGTTGCACAATTCTATGGATGAGTGAGGTGAAGGAAATGGGAAGAATCTTTTGTGAAAAACAATGTATTCAAACTTTGTAAATAAATTGGAGTACTATAAAAAAAATAAAAACAGAACAAGTTTGAGGCCTTTATCACCAGTGATTGAAGACCAAAGGAGTTGTGGGACAAAATCACAGATATTATCCATGGAGAGAGCAAAAGGTCATTAGAAAGACAAAGAGAAAGAAAAAGCCAAAATGGATGTCAGAAGAAACTATGAAAATTTCACTAGAGCATTGTGAAGAGATACTGAAGTAAAAGAGCTGAATAGAAGATTTCAAAGAAGACAAAGCAAAGTATTAGAATGAAATGTGCAAAGAGCTACTTGTTGTTGTTGTTATGTGCTGTCGAGTTGCTTGTGACTCATAGCAACACTATGTACAACAGCTCTAAACTCTGCTCTGTCCTGTGCCAATGTCCAAGAATAAAAAGGGAAGAACTTGCTCAGTACTTATTAAGGTGAAAGAACTGAAAAACACAAATTCAAGCCTTGAGTTGTAATGCTGAAAGAAGCCATGGGCAAAATCGTGAATGATCTAGGAGGCAGTAAGAGAAGATGACAGAAATACGAAGAATCAATGTACTAAAAAGAAAGGTTCGATGTTGTTGTTGTT
>NW_006399907.1:2562920-2573602 GCF_000299155.1 Elephantulus edwardii | reverse complement strand
AGTCCGCATTGGATAGCCAACCATTAACACATTTGACACAACTGTGTCACAGTGTTCAGCCTCACAGCAACCACAAGTGACCGTGGGATGGCAACTTGTACACCAGGGCTATACGACCTAGAGGAATGTCTGAACAAAAACAATGAAAGACTGGCCGGAGGGCCACAGGTCCGAGGGCCCTTTTGGGCTTGAAGCTGCTGCTGCTTTCAACCCAAGGCCAAGCGTGGCTTCCCTGGCTCCTGGAGGCAGAGTCGCCTTTCTCCAGAGACCAACACAACACAACATAACGCCCTCGTACACAGCACCATGCTCTCTGGCCAAAGGATCACAGCCACCCTTTACAACAAATAAATTTCTCAATTACCATAAACAAAAGGGAAATGAAGAGCTTATTGAAAAACTCATTACAAGAGAACTTTAGATCTTATCATGAGGCCACAAATTTGCTAAACTTTTTATTTACATCAGTCAGGGCAGGGCAAATTCAAGTGTAATCTAGTCTGCGATATTAAAAAGGGAAAGAAAGCACTTATAGCACCCACTGCCTAAATGCTTACAGATATTTACAGAGTCTCTGTCCAAATATTTTATGAAATGTTGCCTTAACGACATACAGATTGGGTCTCTCAACCTGTCATTTCTTAGTTGGAATTCTTCTGGAAGATGTTATGATAAGGATTCAAGTACAAAAAGTTAACATGAGAAGGGCTAGGATGGAACACTCGTGGTGAAGGACAAAACTATGAAAGAGAAGGAAGCTTAAAAAGGGGGTGTTTTCAGGCAAGATGCCACTTTAGGCAATGAATATAAATGTCCTGGGGCACCCTAGAAGAAAATGAAAAGCATACTGCCTGAGAAGCAAGGAAGTCAGAATCTGGACCCATGAGACCCCTTCAGTATATTATTCCCCAGAACTGCAGGCCAACCCCTAGCTTGTGTAGGCAGAACCAAGTCTAAAGGTCAGAAAGTCCCAGTGTTGTGCTAAGCAGCCAGGTGGTGCTTCCTGTGAGAGTGAAGTGAATATAGCTGGAGTTCTGACACTATCCGCTTCTCTTGTAGGGCAGCAAATTGATTTTTAAATGCCACTGCTGTAATAAATGCTCTGCTGGGCATAACACGGTACATGTTGTAACAAACTACAAGGTAAGTAGTTTGAGTCTACTAGTTGTTCTAAAGGATAAAAACAAGCAATCTCTTCCCAAAAAGATGTACAGCCTTGGAAATCTGACATGGGGTCATATGGGGTCACAAAGTTTGTTTTTGTTGCCTTTAGTAGTTTTAAGACATTGGGTACCATTCATTTTTTTCCATATAAACTTTGGAAGCTATTACAAAGTTTGTATCTGTGGCATTAATGTTGAATTCAAAATAGAAATAACTTTGTAAATGTCAATGGTGTTGATTTTTAAAAAAAAACATTATTATAGAAAATCTCACACATACAGAAAAGTCAGAGAGAATGTATTTTAAATCCCACATGTACAGTTAGCAACCCATGCCCAGCTCTTGACAAATGGCCTTTGGAGAAGTCTTAAATTCCATTTCCAATTTAAACTAAGAAGGGCTGCTCTCTAGTATCTCCTCTTTTAAAGTTAAATGGCAACAGAAAGAAAAAGACACCTTTACTTGCATAGGTTTTCATAATTAATAGGAGAAATCTTTAAAAAACAAACAACAAAAAATCCAGTGGATTCCACTGCTTCATGACTATTGGGAAAAGAACTTAACGGCAACTATTTGCAAAATTGAAATAATTTTACTTGACAGACATTATCCTCAACTAAAGCAGAATATAATGTAATCCATGCTGGAAGTCATCTCATGCTGCCAGCCAGCACATTTTACCTTCTCCTGGCCCAGACATTCACATGCTGTTACCACATCAGACACCTCCTTGGACAGAGCCATGCTGATTGTTAATACATCCCCTTACCAACATCAGGCCAAAGCAAAGACACATGCCTTGAGCACAGAGCCCTGTGGCGTTAAATGAATACTTGGTTCAAGTACGTAAGCACATAAAACGCTCCTTCTGTAGTAAATATTTGACCCTGACTGTACTCATCTGTGTGGCCCAACTTGAAGTTGAAGTGGGATCTCCTTGTGTGGGCAGGGACACAGTCCTAAAGTCAAATGTTGTGCTCGCATATCTGTTACAGGAATAATCTAAAATGATTATCCAGCATCTAGCATGCTTCTAGTGTGGCACAGAAAAAAGAATAGAACAAAATAACCTACTGCCGTTGTGTAAAGTTTAAGTCATTGTGACCTAACAGGGCAGAGAAGCAATTTCCCATATGGTTTCTAAGACTACAACCTTTACAGAAGTAGACTGTCACTCTTTTCCGAACAGTGCAGCTGGTGGGTTCAAACTTCCAACCTTTTCCTTAGCAGCCAAGAACTTAATCACTGCACCAATTAACAGAAATCATGTTGTTATTAGGTGCCACTGAGTACAATTGACAGTCGCCCTATGAATAACAGACATGAACCCTGCCCTATCCTGTGCTATCCTCACCATCTCTGACATACTTGAGCCCATTGCTGCAGTTACTGTGTCAATCCACCTATTTGAGGGTCTTCCTCTATTTTGCAATCCCTCCATGTTCTCAAGCATGATGTCCATTTCCAATGAACAGTCTCTCCTAGCAACATGATCAGAACATGTGAGACAAGGGTTTACTATCTTTGCCTCCAAGGTGCACTCTGGCTGCATATTCTCCAGGACATATCTGTTTGTTGTTTTTGGCAGTTTATGGAATATTCAGTACTCTTCTCCAACACCATAGCTCAAAGGCATGAATTTTTCCATCATCTTTATTCACTGCCCAGCTCTCAGTAGCACAGCAAGTAACTGAAAGTACTATGGCCTGAAAATGATGTGCCTTAGTCCTCAAACTAAATCATTGCTTCTCAATGATTAGGAGAAGTCCCTAACTTCACACTTTCCCAGTGCAATACATCTCTTGATCTATCTACTAGTACCAAGTGTACTGATTGTGGATCCAAGTAAGGTGAGGTTGTCAATAGTTTCAGACTTTATCTATCATAATGTTGCCTTTAGGTCCCGTGTGAGAATTTTTGTTTTCTTGATGTTGAGATACAACCGATATTGAAATTTACAGTCTTTGATCTGTAACACGTGTTCCAAACCTCTTCACTTTCAGCAAGCAAGGTGTGTCATCTGAATAATGAAGGTTATTGAATCTTCCTCAAATCTTGATGTCACATTCTTCTTCACTGAATCCAGATTCTTGAAAAATTTGTTCAACACACAGATGAAATATGTAGGTATGAAGAAAGGATACAACCTTGAGACACAACTATCCTAATTTTAAATTATGCAGTGTTCCCTTATTCTGTTCATACCTCTTTTAGATACAGATTTTGGTGAGCACAATTAAGTGGTCTGGGATTTCCATTCTTCTCACTGTTACCCATAATTCGTTATGATCCACATGGTCAAATTCCTCTGCATAGTCAATAAAGCATAAATGGACATTCTTCTGGTACTCTTTGCTTTCAGCCAGGATCCATCTGACATCAGCAGTGATAACCCCAGTGCCACAGCCATTTCTAACTACTGTTTGAACTTATAATAGTCTTCTGCCTATGTACTGTTCTGGTCATTTCTGAATGATCTAGAGCATTATTTTGCTTGCATGTGATATTAATGATTCTGTTATAAAATTTCAACATTCTATTCAATCGCCTTTCTTGAGAATGGGAACAAATATGGATTTCTTCCAGTCAATTGCCCGGACAGCTGTCCTCCAGATTTCCTGACATAGACTGGTAAACATATCCAGGGCTGTTTCTGTTAACTGAAACCTGTCTATTGGTGTCCCATTGATTACTGGGGCCTTATTTTTTGCCAATGCCTTCAGTGCAGCTTGAAGTTCTTCCTTCATTACTCCTGGCTCTGATCAGATGGTACTTCCTGAAATATTTCCATGTTGGCCAGTTCTTTTTGGTATATTGATTCTGTGTATTCCCTTCATCTTCTTTTGATGCTTCATGGATCATTCAAGGTTTTGCCCATAGCATTCCTAGGCATTGCAACTCAAGGCTTAAATTTAATTTTCAGGTTTTTTAGCTTCAGAAATACTGAGCAAGTTCTTCCCTTTATATTCTTCAATTTTAGGTCTCTGCACATTCCCTTAAAATACTTTGTCTTTTTGAGCTGCTCTTTGAAATCAAACAGAATTTCAAATCAGATTCTTGAATCTGCCACATTCTTTGTGACTTTAGAAAAACTGTATAACATCTGTAAGCTTCAGTTTCTTCACCTTCAAAATGGGAATATATTGCACATGACTGTTGATGCGTGTTACAAGATCTATTCTGACTCATAGCTGATTCTCCAGTAGGTTTGCAAGGCTATAAATCATGTGGGAAGAGAGCATCTTTCTTTCTCCCTTGGAGCTGCTGACAGATTAGAATAGCCAAAGGCAACTGGCCCTTGGGTTAGCATCATAATTCCCCATGCACTTTGACATCAGGGCTCTCTTGCTTGGTACATATTAGGATTTTAAGAATTATCCATTCTCTCTTCTTCATTCTTTATGAACTACAAATAATAACTAAGTGTTGAGTGCTTACTGGAAGCCAAGCCCGGTGTCGCCTGTAGCAGATGTCCTCCACTCAGTTCTCATATGTGATGGCGCCATGTGGGTCAGAGCAGAGCTGTGCTCTCCAGAGCCTCTAGTGGCTGGTTTTTCAGGTGCAGACCACAAGGCCTTTCTTCTGAGGTGCCTCTGAGTGGACTAGGACCACCAATCCTTCACTTGGCAGCAGAGCACACTGGCCATTTATTTGTACCACTCAGGGCTTCCAAGCACTGCACTGTGTGATGTTAATCCTAACCACAGGCTTACGAGGCACTGTTCTTTTCATTTTTCATATGCAGACTCTTAAAAAGGATTTGCTTAACGTCACAATTAAATGGTAGACCTGATATACAGGCCTTGGAAACCATTACGAAGGCCACCAGGAGTCAAATTTTTTTATCACTATAAGCAAGGATTTGTTACATATACTATTCTATTGTTATTACTGTTAGATGTCATTGAGTTAGCTATGCCTTAGTA
The DNA here is from genome assembly GCF_000299155.1 of Elephantulus edwardii. NCBI lineage: Eukaryota > Metazoa > Chordata > Mammalia > Macroscelidea > Macroscelididae > Elephantulus > Elephantulus edwardii. The sequence continues at coordinate 2,568,512 of NW_006399907.1, read as the reverse complement.
AAAAGATCCAAGTCTCTGTCATCCTCACAATCTCTGAAGTGCTTAAGCCTTAAGTCCTTGTGTCAATCCTCTCTTTGAAGGTCTTCCTCTCTTATTCTCTTCTTCACAGACTCTCCAGTTTTTCAACATGATGTCCATTTCTGGCATCTCCTGATAACATGCTCAAAGCATATAAGATAAAATCTCACCATTCTTGTCAGTAAAGAATACCCTGGTTGCATTTCTAAGACAGCTCTGTTTGTTCTTTTGGCAGTCCATGCGATATCCAACTTTTTGAAACACCACAATTCAAAGGCATCAATTCTATGGCCTTCCTTATTTTTGTCCAACTTTAACATCATATAAAGCAACTGAAAATACCACAGTTTGGGCCAGGCACATCATAGTCTTTAAAATGACATCCATGAACTTTAGCACTTTAAAGACATCCTTGAGAACACATTTTCCCAACACAAATATGTCATTTGAGTTCCTGACTGCTGTTACTACCAGTGTTGTCTGTCAATCCAAGCAAAATTAAATCACTGACAACTTCAAGCTTTTCTCCATGTATCATGTGGTCCATTTGTGAGGATTTCTGTTTCCTTGATGCTGAGATGTAATCATACTGAAGGCTGTAGTCCTGAACTTCTTCAGTAAGTGTTTCAAGTCTTTTCACTTTCAGCAAGCAAGATAGTGTTATCTGCACAATGCAGGCTGTTGATAAGTCTTCTGCCAACCCTGATGCCATATTCTTCTCCATACAATTCACCTCCTCAAATGGTTTGCTCAGCAAGCACACTGATTGAATAGGTATGGTGAAACACTTCCCTAAGCACAGCATTTGACACATAATATGGAGTCGCTAAGTCAGGTAAATGATTTACATTGCTCCAAACTGAAAGTTGTGTATTTGAGCTCATACAGAGGTACCTTAAAAGAAAGAATTAGTTATCTATTTTTACAAAATCAACCATTATACAATACAACACAATTCTGGACTGCTAGGAGAACAAACAGGTTCATCTTAGAGAGGATGAGACCAGGCTGCTCCTTGGAGGCAAGGATTCTGAAGCTTTGTCTGACATATTTTGGACATGTTGCAAGGTGGGACCAGTCTTTGGAGAGGGACATCATGTTTGAGAGGATGGAGGGACGGTGCAAGAAAGGAAGACCCTTGATGAGAAGAATTGATTCACTAACTGGGGTAATGGGGGTCGGTGTGTCAGAGACAGTGAGACTGGCACAGGACAAAACAGGGTTTAGGGTTGTTGTATATAGGGTTGCTAGAGTAACAGGTGACTTGATGGCATAAAACAACAACCTGATAACAGAATAAGAATTGTTGCATTTGAGTTGTGGTGCTGGAGAAGAGTCTTGAACATACCATGGACCACCAAGAAAACAAATAGGTCTGTCTTAGAGAGAGAGAAACCAAGTTTCTCCTTGGAGGCTAGGATTTTGAAGCTCAGCCTCACATATTTGGCTCATGTGGCCGAGAGGGACTGATCCTTGGTAAAGGATTTCATGCTCTGAGGGGTGGAGGGACAGCGCAGGAGAGGAAGACCCCAGCTGAGATTAATTGATCCAGTAACTGGGACAATGGGGGTAAATGTGTCAGAATCCATGAGACTGGCTCCGGACAGAGCAGGAGTCAGAAATGTTGTACATAAGTTCACTATGAGCCGCAGGTGACCCAGCAGCACATAACAACAACAATCTGATAAACTGTATCAATCACCACCAAAGTTTCAACCACTTTAAGATAGCTCAATTGGTTGCCTTATTGTTTTTTTCTTTTGTGGATTTTTATCACATAGATCACCTATTTAGAAGTTCAAGCTGGGTTTAAAGAGGCCATGACACCAGGGATATCATTGCTGATGACAGATGAATCCTGGCTGAAAGTAGAGAATACCAGAAGAATGTCTATTTGTGTTTATTGACTATGCAAAGGCATCTGACTGTGTGATTATAAGAAGTTGTGGATAACAATGAGAAGAATGGGAATCCCACTTAATTGTGCTCTTATAAAAATCTACCCTAGACCAAGATGCTGTTGTTTGAACAGAGTGAAGGAACATTACATGGTTTAAAATTAAGACAGGTACAAAGGAAGCCCTGACAGCCTAGTGTAAGGAGCAGCACCGCCAACTCAAATGCAAGCATTTCTAATCCACCAGCTGCTCCACAAGAGAAGGATGGGCAATCTCCTCTCATGTGACTTACTGCCCTGCTGGAGTGTCAACTATAGGTCATTTCTAACTCAATGGTACATAATAACAGCAAACAGATTAAAAGTAAGATTTTTTAATAATAAAACAAAAAAGTAAGATAAAAAAGGCATGGGTTGTGGTGTGAAAGAAATGGGAAAGATCCAGTGTGAAAACAATGTATATGAATTTTATAAATAAACCAATATAAAATAATTTTTAAAAAAATGTTTTGTTATTTATATGCAAGACTTAGAATGTGATCTATTTTAATATTTCATCTGCATTATTAAGACATTTTTGTGACTTTCCTAAGTTTACAATATCAGCAAAATTCTAAATCAAGAGCATTGAAAAATTTGGAGAATAAGAGGCGCCTGATTCATGCCATGCATGGTCACATCAATTGTTTTTTAGCATGTGAGAGTTGCACAATAACTAAGGAGGACAAAGAATCCTTAATCATCAAACTGACATCATGGGTTTGAGCTGTGTTGCAGAAGAGTACCAAATATCCCATGGACTGCCAAAACAACAAAGACATATGTCTTAAACAAAGTACAGGCAGAGGGCTCCTGGGAGGTAAAGATGACAAAGCTTTGTCTCAAGAGAGTTCGGGCATGTTGCTAGGAAAGTATTCCTTGGAGAGGTATATCATGCTTATAAAGGTGGAGTGTCTACGAAAGAGAGGAAGTCTCTCAACCAGACAAACTGACATATTATTGCAGCCATGGGCTCAAGTCAGACATGATGAGGATGCCATAGGATGGTAGAGGGTTCAGATTTCTTGATCAAAGGGTTGCTATGAGTCATATGTGACTTGATGGCACCTCAGATGTGAACAAGCAAGTATCAATTCCTAGGAACTATTTGTTCCAATTATATAATCATATTTTCTATGTTGAATAAATGTTTATATTGGTGTGTCAGAAAAGCTACACATATGAATTGATGCAGAAATAGAAAAGCATCAACTAACTACTAAGTAAATATGTAGAAAGGATCCTGAAGGGTTTTGAAAGAGTGACAACAGGGTAGGAGAAATCCCACAATGTAAGAGGGAGGTTTTTCTTTTGCTTTTCAAGGAGAGGAGCAAATGGGGGGGGGTTGTGCGGGGAGAAGGGTGCAACAATGAATGAATGGAATTCCAAAATCTCTGTAGATGTTCATTGAAATGAAAAAGAAACAACCTAAATTGAAAAAAAAAAAAGAGATGAGTCCATTAGGCAGAGAAGGAGGTTAGCATTAAAGACAAGCTTTGTTTCATATTTTGCAAAGTGCCTATCTTCTGCTTCTACTTTGATTGATGCACACTAATAAGGTATGGCTACAACTGGGTTTTAAGGAAGAGTCATATCTGTTTATTATAAGAAGCAAATGAAAGAAAATCTGTCTTTCATTTAAAGAAAAATAAAAAGAAAAATGCAACTTTAACAAATATATTGCTCTACCTACCTTAAGGATTAAGTGTCTTAGCTCATTATCCTTAATGAATGAAGGCCTGTAATTATCTCTTACACAGGAATTTGTTACTCCTAAAAAACAAACAGTAAAAAGTTAATGACAATATGCTAGAGAGGGGAATGTAGTAAGTGCTTAAAAAGCTTCAGCAACGCTGCTGCTGCTATTCTATGCACTGGTGACTAGAAACTGCCTTCTGCAGCCATTCTATTTCTTCCTTATTACTAGATTAAAATTTCACTAAAGTGAAATTAAAAAATTTAACACGTTGCCACACACTTTTAAATTGAGACCATGCTTAGAAACACTTAGAAACACATTTATAGTTGTCATTTGCAGCAATGTGTTAAATTTAAGCAAGCAAAGAAGTGTTATCTGCTTAGCTTACATTGTCTGTAAGTCTTCCTCCACTCCTGATGCTACATTTTTTCTTCATAGAATCAATTACTCTGATTATCTGCTCAGCTAACATACTGAATTTGTATGGAGAAAGATTACCAAGTAGATGCTCTAACATGGAGCTCTGGTGCCGTGGTAAATTATGTGTTGTACTGCTAAACAAGAAGCTAGTGGCTTAATCTACCAGGTGATCTGTGGGATAAAGATGGGAAGTCTCCCATAAAGATATACAGTCTTGAAAACTCAGAGGGTTACTACAGCCAGAATCAAATCTACAGCAATGGACGGTTGTTCTTAAGTGCCACTGGGCTGAGTACGACCCCATAGCAAACCTATGAATAACAGATCTGAACCCTGTTCTATCCTGTGCCATCCTCATACTTTCTGACACTTAGAGTCCCTTGTGGGCAGTCACTGTATCAGTTGACCTGTCAAGGGTCTTCTTCTCCTTTCCCTCTAACTTTCTGAGCATCATGTCCCTCTTCAAGAAATAGCCCCGCCTAGCCACATTCCCAAAGTATGGGAGGTGAAGCTTCACCATTCTTGCCTCCAAAGAGCACTCTGGCTGCACTCTCTCCAAGATGTATTTGTTTGTTCTTTTGGTTGTCTATGGGATGTTCAAGGCTCTTCTCTAACAGCACAACTTAAAGGCGTTCATTCGTCTTCTGTCATCCTTATTCACTGTACAGCTCTCTGATACATAGCAAGTGACTGGAAAGACCATGGCCTGAATCAGATGCACCTTAATCCTTAAACTGACATCATTACTCCTCAATAATCCCTAGCAGCGGATTAAATGCTCTAATGGTTACTGAATTAGCTGACTGATTCATGGGTTTTCCCACAGGCTTTCCCTCTGGACTTTCCTAATGGGACTTGTATGATTTTAGAATTGTAATCAAATGACCTCAGCTCAGCCTACACTTCACTGCTAAAAGATATAAGGGAAACACTTTGCAATTTGTGTAAGCCTCAGTTATGGGTAAAACAGAATCTTATTTCACAATAAGTTATTGTGAGAATTCAACCTAGTGTTCTGCTCCCAAAGGGAACCTTTCCAGGCTTGCTCGGCTTCCCGTAGTATGGAAAGGATCAAGTGTTTTCCTCCCCATCCTGTCCCAACCCACTCCAGCTGTTTGCTGTCCAGATCACACACACACCAACTAACAGGACTATGTTAGTCATTTTCTATTATATGTGGCAAACTACAATCTGCACAAGTTACTAATAGTAATACCTGTTCCTAGTTTCCTATCTAATTTATACTTGTGCAGAGCTTCCCCCTAGACCCCAGGGGAGTAGATTACCCAGATCTGTGTTCACTATATGAGCTTCTTTGTCTGCACCTGGTTTGCAACAGGATGCGAGGCTATACTGTTCTCCTTCAATCCGACTTGTAAAATGCCCTGTATTCTGTCCACATAATTCTCCTTTTCTCTGAAAAAAATTTCTTTCCCCGATATCCAGGTTAGGGCATAGGTTTCAAATAAGACTGCTGGAGTAATTCTTTGTCTCTTTCTTTTTCATAGTTTTTTTTTTT
>NW_006399907.1:2558647-2559990 GCF_000299155.1 Elephantulus edwardii | reverse complement strand
TATAGAAGGAGACTACCCATCTTTTCTCCATTCAGGTAGTCCAAATCACTGACTTTTTGATTGACAGCCCATTACGTTATGCACTACATCACCTGGGTTCCTTTTGTTCTCCCCTTAGACATGAGGAAACAAGGAGAAATGTAAAAACTTTTGTAGGGCCATACAGACAAAGCTATTGTAGAACCAAATATTCTGACATCCAATTTCATATTCTCTGCATTTAGAATATACAGAAGTTTCAAGTAAGCACCTCTCAAGTTGAAAGACACCTTTCTTTACATGGACTCACAACAGGTACTGAGAACTGCAAATTTCTTAATGGCAAAGACGACTTCACAAGTCTAAGTGTGGAGGTCATTTTCAAACTCACCTTTCAGCAATCTCAAGTGTTGAACAGTCTCTTAAAACTGTAAGTTTGCCCAGTTTGCATGCCATGGGATTGCACTGAGGAACTATGACAGATAGTTCTTTAATCAGGTTGTTCATTTTATCTCTCCTCTGCTTTTCAGTCTGACTGTGAGCTTCTCTACAAAAGAAAGTTTCAGTAGGCCCGCAGTTACCCAGGAGGCATTAACTGAAGCCAGTGCCAACCTCAGGAGGCACACATTATTCTTCCTCCTAACTCTGGTGCCACATTTGACATTTGGAAAGAAGACCCACTCTCTCATTACGATTGAGTTAATATCAGTGCACAGCTGAACGTACATTGGGTTTCCAAGGCTGTAAATTGCACAGGAGGAGATTGCCCACTTTTCTCCAGAGGAGCCCCTGGTAAATCTTACCATCAGAGATGAGCCACTTTTAGGTTAACAATGCAACTTCATATGGACTATGCCACCAGAGTGTGGGGGAAAAACAGAGCTGCTATTAACAGAAATACTACTAATGAAACCCACATTTCTTTTATCTCCACACTGACTGTTTTCACAGTGATTTGTCTACTTCCTTCGTAATCTAGCGGAAGAGATGAATAAACTTTTATTTCACGTTAATTTCCCATTGCAATTAGCTTAAACATCTGAAGGAACCTTAACCTCATCCTCCCTCTCAGTTTCTTATCACAGGGATATATAATGTGGTCATGCCTTTTTCTAGGAAAAAAGTCACAAGAAGTCAAACCCGGAGCAGAATTTCCTTTACTTCATGGTGGTTTTATGACGTCATCAATACAACAATCAGGTTCAGCAACAGCAGCATTCGAGGCTGAAAGATTTAAATGCTGAGAACTTGTCTGAAGATCAGCTTTTACCAATATATCTTTTATAACTTGACTGCTATCATTATGAATGCTGATATAACTGGAAAAAGTCTCACCTAAAAATATATTCCCAAAATTCTGTGGT
>NW_006399907.1:2555981-2557167 GCF_000299155.1 Elephantulus edwardii | reverse complement strand
GAAAGGGACATCATGTTTGGCAGAGTGGAGGGGAAGCGAAGGAGAGGAAGACCTTTGGTGAGATGGATCGATTCTGCGACTGGAGTGGTGGGAATAAGTGCATTTGAGATGGCTAGGTTGGCACAGGATAGAACAGCATTTAGAGCTCTTGTACATAGGGTCGCTATGAGTTGCAAGAGACTTGATGGCACATAACAACAACAACAACCTCAGTTAAGTTATCCATCCACAATCAGGAATCACGATTCCTTAGTAACTATACATCAATGCTACTATAATTCAGATATATGCTACTATAATTCTACTATGATTCTATAATGCTACTATAATTCAGATATATGCACTAACAACCAGAGCCAAAGAAAAAGAAAGAAAAGATTTCTAGCAACTTTTGCAGTCAAGAGATCGATTAAACATGCAATCAAGATGGGTTAATAATAATGGATGGCTGGAATGCAAAAGTTGGGAACAAAGAAGAAGGATTAGTAGTTGGAAATCACGGACTTGGTGACAGAAATTAAGCTGGGGATAGAATGATAGAATTTTGCACCATTAACAATTTATTAATTGTAAATATGTTTTATAAGAAACATAAACGCAGGTTATACACATGAATTTCACCTGACGTTATGTATAGGTATCAGCTCAATTACCTCTGTGGAAAGAATCACTGAAGAAGCTCAGTATCAGCTGTGAAAACTAGACCAGGTACTGATTGTGGAATATACCATCAACTACTCATATCCAAGTTCAATCTGAAGCTAAGGAAAATGAAATCAAATCTATGAAAACCAAAATATAACCCTGAGTCTATCCCACATGAATTTCAAAACCATCTCAGGAACAGGTTTGAGGCCTTGTACACTAATGAGGGAAGACCAGACAAGATGTGGAAAGATATCAAGAGTATCATCCAGGAAGAATGCAAAAGGTCATTACAAAGACAGAGGAGAAAGAAAAGACCAAAATAGACGTCAGAGGAAACTTTGAGTATTATATTAGAGTGCCAAGAAGCCAAAGAAAAAGAAGAAATTAAGATATTAAGGAGCTGAACAGATGAGTTCAAAGGGCAGTGCATGAAAACAAAGTATTACAATGAAATGTGCAAAGAGCTGGAGTCAGAAAATCAAAGGGGCTGAACTAGCTCAGCTTTTTTTAAGCTCAACAAACTGAAGAATAAATTCAA
>NW_006399907.1:2549593-2554606 GCF_000299155.1 Elephantulus edwardii | reverse complement strand
ACGAGTCCTTGGAGAGAGGAATGTCATGTTTGGGAGGTGGAGGGACAGCGCAGGAGAGGAAGACCCTCAATGAGATGGGGTGATTTAGTGACTGGGGTCATAGGGGTAGATGTGTCAGAAACAAAAAGATCGGCACAGGACAGAGTAGGGTTTCGGGCTGTTGTAGGGTTGCTATGAGTCACAGGCAACTTGACAGCACATAACAACAATTCTAATTTGTTAATTTGTTCTTGCAACTGCTGTTCTTTCTTAGCCAAGCTTCCTCAAAGACTACAGATTCCACTCAATCTTTCATCTCCCAACTATCAAGATCAAGGCTCCACATCAAGATACCACTAAAACTCTTCTGGCCAAGCATATTTATTGTCCAGCTCTCAGATGCACAGCAAGTGATTGGAAAGACTGATCAGGTGCACCTTGGTCTTTAGAATGATGTCACTGCTCTTCAAGATTTGGAGCTACCCTAACAGCAGACTTTTCCAGTGCTACATGTCTCCTGATCTCCTGACTTCTGGTAATAAATGTGTTGACTGTAGATTCAAGAAAGATGAAATTGGTGACAATTTCAATCTTTTCTCCATCATGATGTTGCCTATTGTTTCAATGGTGAGAATTTTTTGGGTTTTGATATTGAGCTATAATCCATATTGATAGTTGCAATCCTTGACCCTCTGTAGCAAGTGCTTCAGGTCCTTCTCACTTTCAGCAAGCAAGGTTGGGCCTTCCTCCAATCCTGATGCCACATGCTTCTTCATGTAGCCCAGCTTCTCAGAGGATTTGGAATTCAAAAGTAGGAAACAAGGAAGAACGAGTAGTTGGAAAATAGTACCTTGGTGGTGGAAATTTGGCTGGAGATCATATCACAGAATACAGTTTATTCATTATCAACATTTTTTCAATATATATGTTTATTTTTTTTATTTGAATGAAAGTTTACAGACTTTAAAGTTTCCAATCATTCACTGTTACACTTTCTCCCTGCCCACTCCTTCCCGCAACTCAGTTATCAACATTTTTTTTAACTCTCACATAAGCAATGACTACTCATGAGGAGCCAAGGTGGCACCGTGGTGAAAGAGCTCAGCTGATAGCAGAAAGGCTAGCAGTTTATGCCCACTAGCTTCTCCTGGGAGAAATAGTGGGTGGTCTGCTTGTGTAACGAGTTACAGCCAAGTAAGACAGTTCCATTGTGTCCTGTGTAGTCGCTGAGTTAGAATCAACTCAACATACGTGGGCTTTTTGGTTTTATACATGTGGACTCTATCAGCTGGAAAGCACAAATCTATTATACCTACGGAAGAGAGATGTAATAGATTTGATCCCTATAACCAGAAAAAATATTTACTGATGGTTTCTTGGCTATGCAGTCATTATGTGGATCACAATAATTTGTAGAGAACATTGAGAAGAATGGAGATCCTAGAATGCTTTTCTTGTGTGTCATCTGGAATCTGAAAAAGAACCTTGAAAAACTAGGGGGGGGGGACTACTAGGCAATACTACTTGGTTTAAAATTAGGAAAGGTATGCATCGATTTGGAGCTTTTTATCATTTTTCAGTCTGTAAGCTGAACAATAACAGAAAAAGCTGGACGACACATAGAAGAAATGTGGCATCAGAATTATTGGATGAAGACTCATCATCTACTTGCGATAGGCAGGTGACATTACCTATGTTGTACGTGAAGAGAATCTGAAACACTTACTGAAGAAGATAAAAGAGTGCAGCCTTCAGTATGGACTATACTCAATGGAAAGAAAAAAGCCTCAAAACTGGACAGCATCATTATAAATGGAGGAAAGGCTGGTGTTGGCAATAATTTTATTTGAGAACCAACTCATACCTGACCCTCCAGTAGGTTTTTGGGAAGTTGTAAACCTCACTGGAGGAAGTTGTCCATATTCTTCCTGTAGAGCGCTGGTGGATTCAAAGCATGACCTTTGGTTTAACAGCACTCCTCCCTATGGATTACGCCATCAGAGCCCATAACTGCAGAGCCAAAAAGCTAAAAAACAAAACAAAACAGGACTGAAGAACTCAAAAAACAAAACAAAACAGGACTGAAGAACTCACAGGTGAAACAAAGAATGGGGTGGGATGTGGAGATGAAAAGTGCCTAGAGTTGAGGCCGTCTCTGGAAATCAGCCCTGAAAATACTCTGCTCCTCAAGACCACTCTCTGCAGAACTGAAGCATTTTGGAATCATTCACCAAGAAAACGCCCAGTCACCTGGCAGCACACTTAACTTTCATGCTCACCTAACCAGCAAAATATAGAAGTTTGGCACCAGCTAATTTTTGGTAATAATCTTAAAAACCAGCTCTAAAATTTGCTTGCTTGGTATTTTACAGAAGAGCATAGCAAGCCAGATTTTGATTTGTCTGTTTTTTGGTTGATTGGTTGGTTTCCCCCCTCTACCACCATTTTTAATTTTTTATTTCACAGTCAGGGTTCCAAGCTGTCAAGGAAAAGATTTGTTAGGGATTTTGTATAAGAAAACATGATATAGATGCTGATTCACAACAACCTGGTTTTCACAGGCCGACAGAGGGTATAGTTAAGGGTAGGGGTGGAAGGTGGCTAGTCACCATAATTTTTTTTTTCATTGAGTCATATAGAACACTCTGGTGGTACTGTAGTTAAGGCATTCAATTGATAAAAAAATTGTTGGGAGTTCAATTCCACAAGCAAGTCTGCAGGGAGTGGTGGTGGTCTTGTGGGTAAGGAGTTGCACTGTCAACCAAAGACAAGCAGTTTGGATCCATCAGCTGCTTTTTGGGAGAAAGATGGACAATCACCTCCCATGCAATTAATGGCCTCTGAAAACTGATTATTTAAGAGAGAAAGATGAACAGAATCCTCTCATAAAGATTTACAGCCACAAAAACCAATGGGAGGTAACTATATGAGTTGGAACAACTAAAAGGCAGTGGATTTGGCTTAGTTTTCCTTTAGTTATCTGTGGGCTTTCCCCCTGCTTCCAAATTGCCTTAAAACAAGAACTATTTTATAATCATAAAAAAAAAAATTGTGAGTAGTGAGCTGCCTCCATGAAGACTGTGAAAGCAAGTTCTGTGGGAACCTTCTACTCTCTTAACACATGATATCTAGCTAACACAGCTGCGAGCAAAACCACAGAGCAGGCTGGTGAGTACTAGAGAGAAGACAAAGCAAACTTAACTCCATTCACCAAGTGCCACAAAAATACAAATAAAATTAAAACTCCAAGAGTGGCTTTGCAACAGTTGCCTCTCACTAATACCTGCTTTTTGTGGACCCGGCGCGCTGCCGTGCACACCGGTCCACTCCGTTCCTGGCTTTGAAACTGGTGGAGCCGAGGTCCAGAGTGCTCAGCACTATGGGCTCGCGGAACCAGAGTTCTTCTGAAAGCTGGGGACAACTGCTTTTAAACGAAAGAGGGAAGAAGAAATCTAAAAAGTCCCTGCAAACAAGCCCTGGGAGAAATGGGTTGCACACGCCCAGGTGGGCACTCAGAGATCAGCAGGGGGAGATTGCTGGCCATCGCAGGTGCACGGTCTCACTTTGTTAAAACGTCCACATTGTGGGGGACCCCGAGACACAGCGATCCCGGGCTCCAGTTCCTAAGACTCGTTCACGTGGAGGGTGGGTGGGGAGCCTCGAGGCACCTGTGCCCAAAAGAGAGAGTCTCATTCCCAAAGTCAAACCAAGGTGAAGCGGGCCTTCGCCTGTGCGTTCTGGCCGCGCCCCTCCCCGCAAAGGGTGCAGACTGGGGTGTCGCGGCACCCCCAGACCCTCCAGTCCTGTTGCAGCCTCCCGGGCTCTGGGTCTCACCTCTCCCTGCAGCCTCCCCCTCCGCCACCATCGCAGGAGTCACCGGTCTGCTCGGCAGCCCCAAGGCGGGCGGCAGGGAGGAGCCCCAGGACCACTCCGTCTGCTCCTGGCCCAGGCGGCAGCTGGGGAGCCCGGTGCCGGCAGCGATGGGTCTCCGGACAGCGCAGGAGCAGCCACGGCAGGCCCGCGCGCAGCCAGCGCCGACCCGTGGACGCGCCGGCCGTGGCGCCTGACTCCTGAGCATGCGCGCTGCGCTCGGCGCTCCCGGGGTCCCGAGACCCGACGACGAAGGGAGCGGGAGAGCGTGGGCCAGGGGCGCAGGGCGAAGTGCCCGCCTGGCCTTCGCTCGGGAGAGAGGCGAAGACCTCGCTGGCGGAAAAATCTGCGAGGCACCACGAACCTTTCTAGAGACCTGTCTATTTAAAACAGGATTTCACGATCACATAAACTGAGTTGTCAAGGTGTGTTGAAGGCTGGCTTGGTACACCTTTAAAGAAGATATAAAGGATTCAGTGAAGACCCTTGCGTGGTGAGGATACAGGGGACGCTGGAAAAAGGTCTTCCCTGGCCGCTAGTGATGCAAGCTTTTGTTTTTCTGTTTAGGATTAACCAGTGAAAAGAAAGTGTTTACTCCTGAACAGTAGGATAAATTCAGAGGCAAACTCCGTTGGCGATTATTTGAAAGCCCAACACCCTATTTGGATATTTTAGGAAAATTCTCGTTCTCTTCCTGCTTACTGATTCCTATTCCAACTGGGTTTCTTCGTTATAGTTTATTTAATGGAGGAAAGGAACACCAAAGAAAAGCACTACACGTTTGCATTAAATAGCTTGCATACAATCATTGTTCTGTTCTGTCACTGCTTTTTGAGCTGACCCTCCAGCGGATTTTCAGAGACTAAATTGCTTGCACTTGAGGTGACTGCTCGCTTCTCCCTCAGAAAAGTGAGTGGATTAGAACAATTCTAGCAACCCCTTAACCACCAGGCCACTAGAGTTCCCAATTTTTCTGTTGTTGTGTACCCTTCAGTCAGAACTAGCCTACAGCTGTCCCTCCAACCAATTTTCAGAGGCCATGGGAATTGATTGCCTATTTACAGCATCTGAACCAGTTAATCTGAGATGGATTGACACAGTGAGAACAGCAATGGGTTTGACAACGTCAAAAATGATGAGGATGCACCACAAGATAAAGGTAAA
>NW_006399907.1:2539544-2548678 GCF_000299155.1 Elephantulus edwardii | reverse complement strand
ATGGCACAGGATGGGAAGGGGTCACTATGAGTCGTACTGCACTCTGCACTCGGTAGCACAAATAAACAACTAGTTACTTTATAGTTACTGAGTTACTTACAGCCCAATGTGGGCCCAAAGTTGCCAAATGTTTTTGCAGCGGGAGGACTGCATTATGAGAGAACACTGTTACAGTTGTACATGGGGAACTAGGACTTCATATTGGAAAAGGGATGAAGTGTTAAGGAGAACTGTTCTGCTAAAACTCACCCACAGCAAGACAAATCCCTAATCAAAACCATTCTTGAAACGTCTGAATCATCATTTTACTCAGAACTTTGCCTTGTACCCCAAATTCCATCAACACAACATCTGCTGGCAGTTCAGAAAAAGTACATCACCCCATAGCCTAGGAAACAAGCTTCAAATCTGGCAGGATCTCCGTCAATGGGTCAAATCTCGGCTTTTCTTGCACATGTTTGAGGTGCTCTCCCTCCCGCTGCCAGTAAGGAGAAGACATCTCTTAGATTTGAGTACATGATAAATGCCAACTTGAAGGTGAAGCAAAATTGCTAGAATCCAGGCTAAAATGCATCTTACTGGTCTGGAAGCAGCAGTGGCATCCACTTCCTCAACAACATGCCTCTGGAAATTATGAACTTTAAGAAAGGCCGGTAGTTATAGAAAGGTCTTTTGTTCATAGGGTTGCTATGAGTCATGCTTAACTCAACTACAAACAACAACTTGTTTATATAAGGGGCTTATAGCACATTTCTCATGTGAACCTCAAAACAACCACTTTGAGATGCATTTAAAAAGAGAAAAGCCCATGCATCAAATAGATTCTGATTCACAGTGACTCGGTAGGATAAAGTAGAATCACCCCATGCTGTTGTTGAGAACTGTCAAGCCAGAACTGACACATAGCTGACCCTCCAGCAGGTCTTCAGAGGTGGTAAATCCCATGGGAAGAGCTTACCTATCCTTCTCCCACAGAGTTACTGGTGCATTTGAACTGCATGTCTTTGGGTTGGCAGTGCATATCCTTACCACTAAGCCACCAGGGCTCTATGAGAACATCCCAGAGGGTTTCCAAACTGTCATCTTTGCAGAAGCAGACTGCCTTTTCTTCCTTGGAGTAGCTGGTGGGTTAGAGCTGTTAACTTTGTATTTAGCAGCCTCTTGGGCTGCTTTGTGAAGCGCTTTAACCACTCAAAATTCCTTTTTTATTCAAAAGGAATTAGTGACTCAGTTATTACATGATAAAAGCAAGACTTCCTCCTTAGGAGTTCATCCTGTGGTGTTCAATTGCCTGTGAATCCTTATGGTCCTCATTGACTGAAAATGATGATTCACTTCTACAGATGCTTGAAAGCAAGGAAGGAATAATCCAGATTCTAAAATATGGTAGCAGGAAGTGGAGTGTGTTGGGGAAGCAGGTTGTCATTATTAAGTTCTGAATATGTGCTTCCTTCACTGTTAGGTTTAAAAATTCTACTTGTTGCTTTTCTGTTAAGTTCTACAGCTTTATTTTCTGAGATGTTTCTTTTAAAGAGTAGTTACATTATACTCATAGGATAACAGAGCTAGAATCACACAATCTGTTAACAGATGGCTGGGAAGGTATTGTTTCCAACCACTGGCTTTTTCATATAATCTTCTTAGATAAGGATGTATATGTCCTATTTGGGCAAAATATGAGAGAAGCAATATGAAACATAGCTGGTAGAACGTGTGTTGATTTGTTAGTCAACACTATTTTCTCATTTGAAGTGCAGAAACTGCTTTCTCTCTAGAAATCACTCATTGTTCACACTTCATTGAACTCAGTTTATTCACTGTTTATCCTTCACCAAATTTAAGTTTATTTGTTTGTTCTGCTAAGAAGTACTCAAAAACATAGTACTATTTTCAAGGTGGAACTTCCTGTGCTTTCCTGGAATTACATCAACAATGATATCTTTGGTGCCACTGACTCTTCTAAAACCATCTTGAAGTTCTAGCAGTTCACTGTTGATGCACTATTCTGGCCAGTTTGGGATAATCTTAAGGGAAATATTTTGCTTTCATGTGATATTAATGATATTGTTTGACAATTTCCATGTTCTGTTAGATCATCTTTCTTGGAAATAGAAACAAATATGGATCTCTTCCAGTCAG
Organism: Elephantulus edwardii; assembly: GCF_000299155.1. Lineage (NCBI taxonomy): Eukaryota > Metazoa > Chordata > Mammalia > Macroscelidea > Macroscelididae > Elephantulus > Elephantulus edwardii. The sequence goes on along the minus strand of NW_006399907.1, from coordinate 2,546,539 downwards.
TCTGCCAGGTAGCTGAATTTCTTGGAACAGAGCAGTGAGCATGTCCAGGGTTGAAATACATCAATTGGTGTCCTATTGATTCTTGTGCTCTTACTTTTTGCCAATGTCTTCAGGGTAGCTTGAACTTCTTCCTTCATTATAATTGGCTTTTGATCATATGGTGGTTGTTGTTACATGCTGTCAAGTCACTTGCAACTCATAGTGACCCCACGTACAACAGTTCTGAAGCCTACCCTGTCCTGAGCCAGTCTCACTGACTCCGGCACACCAACACCCATTGTCCCAGTTACTGTATCAATCCATCTCATCTGGAGTCTTCCTTTCCTCTTCCTCGCTGTCCCTGTGCCCTTCTAAGCATGATTTCCTTCTACAACAACTGGTCCCTCCTGGTCATGTGCCCAAAGTATGTGATATGGAGCTTTAAAATCCTAGCCTCCAAGGAGACATTTGGTTTCACCCTCTCCAAGATAGACTTAATTGGTTTTTGTTTTGTTTTGTTTTTGGTGGTCCATATGGTACTTCCTGAAATATTTCTGTGTTGACCAATTCTTTTTGGTACAGTGACTCTGTGTATTCCCTCCATCTTCTTTTAATGCACCCTGGATCATTCAAGATTTTGCCCATAGCATCTTTATAATATTGCAGCTTAAGGTTTGAATTTGTTTTTCAGTTCTTTCAGCTTGACAAATACCAAGTTCTTTCTTGTTCATTCTCTAATTCCAGCTCTCTGCATATTCTGATAGAATACTTTTCCATCTCTTCACAAGCTGCCCTTTGAAATTTTTTTTCAACTCTTTACTGCAGCATCTTTTTCCTTTGACTTGGCTTCTTAACACTCTAGCAGCTATTTATTAGTTTTTAAATTGGTTTGCTCACAAAGTTTATATACATTGTGTTTCACACTATTTTTTATTCACATTGTGTTTCATACAATCATTTTCATGCATTGTTGTTGTTAAGTGCTGTAGAGTTGTAGATGACACATAGTGACCCTATGCACAGAAGTCTTGAATGCAAAACCTTCATCTTTTCTCCAAGTTCACAGTTTTGAGGGACAAGCTTTTTATGGAAGTGGAGGCCAGTTCTTGCTTCAAAGCCAGTTTTATATGGAAGAACCACAAAAAAAAGGCCCGAGGCTGCAGGCCCAAGGGCCCAAATGTCTCTCCCCACCCCCCCAAATGTCTCTTTAAATACAAGGCCAAATCCAATCAGCTCACACCCAGGTGTGAGCAACACCCACACTCAAATCTCAACCTTTAACCAGAAAGCACACCTTTGCAGAAACCAGCCATTCTGCTCATCTTTCCAGCCAGGTAATAGCCCCAGACGGGCAGCCAAAAAGCCTTTTTAAAGGTGAGACCAGAGCCTGTCAGCTCACACCCTATTGTGAGCAAGAGCCACACCCTAATCTCAACCTCACACATTAGGTTTTATAAAATTAATCACCACTGGAACTTGCCCATCATTACCCTGTTTTCACCTGGATGCTTTCCTTTTACTTCCCCACCCCCTCCACTCACCACTGTGCTATCCTGTGGTTTCTCCCAGCCCATCCTCACCCTTCTCTAGTGCATATTTTACAGTCTCTACTGACAGCCATTTTAATTTTTTTCTTTCTCCTGTCTTTATAATGACATTTTGCTCTCTTCTTGGATGACATCTCACAGCTCCTTTGATCTTCAATTATTGTTGAATGCTTCAAACCTATTCTTAAGGTGATTTTTTAAATTCAAGTAAGAAAGACTCAAGGTTATGTTGGTTTTTGGACTTGTTTTCATTTTCTTCAGCCTCAATTTGAATTTGAACATGAGTAATTGATGGTCTGTTCCATAGGTAACTGAGGCTCAATGTCAAGAAGACAAAGATTCTCACCACTGGACCAATTGGCAGCGTCAGGATGGATGGCGAAGAGATTGAGAGTGTTCACAGCTTCAGTTTGCTCGGGTCCAGAGTCAACACTTTTGGCACCAGCAGTCAGGAACTCAAAAAGCGTATCGCGATGGGAAAGCCTGCTGTTAGGGACCTCTCTAAAGTACTCAGGAGCAATGGTGTCTCTCTGGAGACTAAGGTGCGCCTGATACAGGCCATGGTCTTTGCAATCACTTGTTATGCATCAGAGAGTTGGACAATGACTAGGGAGGACAGAAGGAGAGTGGATGCTTTTGAGCTGTGGTGCTGGAGAAGAGTACTGAATGTACCATGGACTGCCAGGAAAACAAACAGATTCATCTTGGAGAGGATTAAACCAAGCTACTCCTTGGAGGCAAGGATTCTGGGGCTTCGTCTGACATACTTTGGACATGTTGCCAGGAGGGACGGGTCCTTGGAGAGGGACATCATGCTTGGGAAGGTGGAGGGACAGCGCAGGAGGGGAAGACCCTCTATGAGATGGATTGATTCGGTGACTGGGATAATTGGGATGGGTGTGTCAGAGGCAGTGCGGTTGGCGCAGGATAGAGCAGGGTTTAGGGCTGTTGTGCATAGGGTCGCTATGAGTCGAAAACGACTCGACGGCACATAACAACAACAACAACAACGATAGTGAGAGGCTCCAACTTTTTTTTCTGCAGTTGTTGTTGTTCTATGCTGTCAAGTTTCCTGTGACCCACAGCAACCTTAGGTACAGCAGATCTGAAGCCTGCTCTCTCCAGAGCCTTTCTCACTGATTCTGACTCCTCTACCCATAAGCCTCAATCACTGGATCAATCCATCTCATCCGAGGTCTTCTCCTGTGCTGTCCTTCCACCCTTCTGAGCATGATGTCTTTCTCCAAGGATCAGTTCCTCCTTGATGTGTGCCCAGAGTATGCGAGATGGAGCTTCAAAATCCTAGTCTCCAAGGAAAAACTTGGTTTCACTTTCTCTAAAACAGACCACCTATTTGTTTTTTTTTTGGCAGTCCATGGTATGTTCAAGACTCTTCTCCAGCACCACAAATCAAAGGCATCAAGTTTTCTTCTATCATCCTTAGTCATTGTCCAGCTCTCTGATTCATAGCAAATAATTATGAAGACCATGGCCTGGATCAGGCATACCTTAGTCTCTAGACTGGCATCATTGCTTTTTGGTACTCTGGAGAAGTTCCTGACAGCAGACTTTCCCAGTGAAATTTGTCTCTTGATTTCCTGACTCCTGGTGCCAAGAGTGTTGATTGTGGAGTCAAGCAAGCTGTTATTGTTAACAGCCTCAATCTCTTCTCATCTATCATCATGCTGCCAATCAGCCCAGAGGTGAGAATCTTTGTCTTCTTGATGTTGGGGTTTCTGTTGGTGTGTGTTTGGTTTGTGTCATTGGCTTTTCCCTCCACAAGCAGGTGTCAGCTGGCTGGACTTTTCCTTGCCCATTTTAGCCAAGGACCCAAGGGCAGAAGGAATACTTGGCACATAGCAACAACAAAATTATAAGTTGCATAATGTTTGGTTGATTGTTTTTTATTTAACTTTTTGTTTAGAGTAAACAGGGCCTGGTGGAGGGCCTTTGTATTTAAAAGTTGATTGGGCCTGAGGGCCTGTGGCCCTCACACCTAGTGTTACCATATTTCTGAGGCACATTCTTCCAAGTGGTACAGCACTGGCCTGTCAATTTGCTGTACTGAGGTAACCTGGTGTTGCTGTGATGCTGAACCCTGCATCACTGGTGTGTCAAGTGCCATAATGGTTATCCATGGTGGACAGTGTTTGGTGGAATTCCCAGATTAAGACATATTTGAAAGCAGGAGTGGCATCCACTTCCTGAATAACATGTCTGTGGAAACTATGAATTTAGAGAAATGATGATAGTTATAGAACAGAGTTCAAGTTTTTTGTTCATAGGGTTGCTGTGAGTTGTGCTAGACTTGACAGAAATCAACAACAACACTGTTTAAAATCAGGAAAGTTGTGCATCAAGGTTGTATCCTTTAGCTATATTTATTCAACTTATGCTGAGCAAATAATCCAAGAAGCTAGACTATATGAAGAATGTAGCATTAGGACTAAAGGAAAACACATCAACAACCTTTGTTATATAGATACAACCTTGCTTGCAGATAGTGAAGCACATAACTGGGGCGCGGGGATCAGACTATCCTCCCAGATTAAGACAGAATAGGAAACAGGATTGGCCATCCTTTCCAAAATAATGGGCCTAAAAACAATAAGCAACATCTTGATCAAGGAAGAAAAGATTGAAGTTGTCAGTGAAGAGAGGACAACCCTCAATGAAATGGACTGGCACATTAATCTCAGTGTGACTGCAGCATTGGGCTTAACTATGTCAGAGCTGATGAGGATGACACAGGATAGAACAGGGTCAGACTGTCATTCATAGGTTTGCAATGGGTCATGTTTGACTCGACTGTGCCTAACAGCTTCAGTATGGATCTCAACACAAAGAAACTAAAATTGTCACGACTGGCTCAATAGGCAACATCATTATAAACTGAAGAAGGTTGAAGTTGTCAATTTCATTTTACTTAGATGGAGAAATGATGATCCTTGAAGCAGCAGTATAGAAATCAGCATACTACTTTGTGTTTCCGGCACTTCACATTTGAGAATTCTTGCCAAGTCTAAGAAAGAATGAGGAGATGAGGTGTTGTCTTTCATGTAGACAGTTTATTAAAGAAAGGGAAGTCTTAAGGCAGAATCAGAGTGGGCCAGAGCAAGCTCTTTGGCCGTTAGGTCTCAGTCCTTGAGGAGGAGGTCAATATTTTTACATATGCATCAATTTCCTGGGAAGAGTCAGGGTTTTCTGGGAACTGGACTGTCTCAGCAGGGTTATGCAAATGAGATGTGCACACAGTCAGCCTCTCAAAGTGGATTCCACCTTGAAGGTTTCTGGGTCTGAGCATCACTTATTATGGGATAATACACACATCCAGCCTCTGCAGAGGCCAGTTCACATGCTGTCCCAGCAGAAGGTTCTCTGCTGCCTCTCGAAGAAGGTTATAAAGCGGTGCGAGGACTGGGAGCTGCACAGGCTCAAGGAATCCTTTTAAGCAGGTACTGCCTGAAAAGCAACTTAACTGGAACTGAGTGTTCATTGCAATAGGATGTGGGTTTATTTTATTAAGGGAAACAGCTTCCTAGTGGTTTCTGACCTAATACCAGATGATCTCCAAGAACTGGCTCCCTATCTCACCTTAGGCAAATCAACTGTCAAAGATTCCTTTAGTCAAAGGCAAGGATGTCACTTAGGTGTGCTTGACCTAAGACACAGCATTTTCAATTACTCCATATGCTTACGAAAGTTTCATAATGAATTAGAAAAACCAAAGAATTGATGCCTTTTATGTAGTGTTAGAATACTGAATTTAGTTTGGACTGCCAAAACAACAAATTTGTCTTGGAATAAGTTCAACCATAGTCCACTTTAGAAGAAGCTAGGATGGTGAGCCTTCATCTCTCACATGAGCATGTTAGCAGAGGGGAAAGGACATCATACTCTGAAAAGTAGAGAGTCATTGAAGGAGAAGATCTGCAACAGTATGGATTGGCAAAGTGACTTCAACAATGGGAATGTGTACAGCCAAGCTTGTCAGGGTGGTACCAGATCAAGCAGGCTTTGGTTCTGTTGTCACTATGAATCATAAGTGAATGATCAGCACCTCACAAATGTTTGGGAGCTCAAGGAGGACTGAAGAATTGATGTCTTTGAATTGTGGTGGTTGGGGCAAAGAATATGGAATATACCGGACTGCCAAAAACCTCAAAATCTTGGGAAGGAGTGAACCCAGAATGCCCCTTAGAATCAAGGACAGCAAGATTTCATGTCCTATCATCTATCTATCATCTATCTATCTATCTATCTATCTATCTATCTATCTATCTATCTATCTATCATCTAGATCTATTATCTAGATCTATCATCTAGATTTATATGTCATCTATCTACATACCTATCATTCATCTATTATCTATCATCCATCCATTCATCCATCTATCTATCCACCCATCCATCTTTCAACTCATTGCCGTCAAGTCAGAACTCATAGCTGACTTGGAACTGTCTCTCAAGTGGATTTTCAGAGGCTGTAAATTGCACCAAAGATTGTCCATCTTTGTGCCAAGGAGCTGCTGGAGGTTTAGAATGCCTGCCTTTGTGGTAGAAATGTAACTCTTAACTCACTAGGCCATCAGAACTTTGGTGGCCCAGTCTTATGGACCTACACTGCAAACCATGAGTATGTAGCTCTGGGTACATTAACAACTATACATGGAAAACACCATAATAAATGGAGAAAAGTTTGATGTTGCCGACAATTTCTTTTTCTTGGATCCACAAGCATCCATGGTAGCAGCAGCCAAAAAAGAAAAATGTGTTGCACAAGGAAAAATCCATTGTAAAAGACCTCTCAAAAGTGTTAAAGGGCAGGAATGTCAGTTTAAAGATGCCTGTGCTCCTCATTCAAACCGTGGTATTTTCAGTTGTTTCTTGTGCATCTTCTAATTGGACAGTGACTAAGGCTGGCTGGAAAAGCATCACTGTCTTTGAATTGTGGAGCTGGGGAAGAGTACTGAATAGCCTGCTGACTGTCAAAACACGACATAAATCCATCTTGGAGGGAGTGCATCCAGGGTGCTCCTTAGAGGAGCAGTGAAACTATTTGTACTAAATACTGGTCCTTCCAGACAACATGCCAAACATATAATTAATATTTTCAGCACATTGTCTGGGAAGACCAGTATTTACAAAAATACATCACACTTTTAAAGTTGAAGATTCAGAGAAAGAGAAGACTGCATGGTTCAAAATTGGGAAGGGTGTACGCCAGGGATGTGTCCCATCTCCACACCTTCTCAACCTATATGCAGAACAAATTATCTAGGAGGCTGGGCTCTATGAGAAGTGTGGCATCAGGATTGGAGGAAGACTCATCAACAGTATGTGTTATGCAGATGAATCAAACCTGCTTGCTGAAACTGAGAAGGACCTGAAGCACTTACTGTAGAGGGTCAAGGATTGCAGCCTTCAATATGGATTAAAGCTCAACATCAAGAAAACAAAGATTCTCAC
>NW_006399907.1:2527606-2537069 GCF_000299155.1 Elephantulus edwardii | reverse complement strand
TTAGGGCTGTTGTTCATAGGGTCGCTATGAGTTGCAAGTGACTCGATGGCACATAACAACATCAATAAGATGGACTGGCACATTTAAGAGTGGACACTAGCATGTCTGAGATTGTGAGTATGGTGCCGAATCAGACAAGTTTTTAATTTGTTGCTTACTGGGTCACTCTTAAGTCCTAGTTAACTGAACAGCACATCAGCAGCAGCAGCAGCAGCACCACCACCCATGACTGGGTTTGGGAGGAATTAAGTTATTGAAGGTCTTGGTTTCTAACATAACGACACTATAGCACATGCACCTATTAAGAGCTGTCCTGCTCTGATGAAAAGGAACTTGGGAAGGTTGGTAAAAACTCTGAAAAGAAAAACCCTGGTTACTAGACCATTCACATATCTTGCTTGTATGATAGCTCTCAAAGGACAGGGACACATGCAGCCGACTGTGGTCCTCAGTACTCTTTGTTTTGCGGATGGGCATGGAAGACATGAATGGATCAGTCTTTGGGTCCCGGGTAATGGTAACAGAATGCAGAAGCAGTTCTCCAAGTATATAAATCATTGCTAAAAACTTGTGTGGTGCACTTCAGACCACCTTGTTGTTTGCTAAAGGAAACACACACAGAGATAGAGATAGAGAGTGTGTGTATGTCTTGGTAAACTGAGCTGATGATCATTCTGTCTCCCCAGACTATTTAGAAATGGAAAGAAGACACAATTTATGGCCCTAACACGTGAAGATTAATTGTTTAGAATCCATTTTGAAAAGTTTCCCTTGCCCTTAAAAAGAGGAACTTCTCAAGAAGAAATTCTGTTGCTGTTACTATGAAATGTCGACTTGGAACACACTCATAGCTGCCCCTCCAGATGATTTTCAGAGGCCGTAAATGGCACAGGATATTGCCCGTCTTTCTCCTATGCTAGAAGAAATAGTTTCTGCTTTAAAGGCCTATGACAGGATTTTGATGAATAGCTTCTGGCAGGCTGGAAGGACATATTCAAACATTGTGTCAACACAAAGAAGATAACAAAGTAGAAAAAATGGGAAGAATGTGGATTTTCCATGTGTTTGCCATCCTATATTGTCCTGGAAATTCCCTATCCTGGTCTTTGTGTTATACAAGAAAGTCATTGTCTTTATTGTTGCAGTCACTTTTCTTGTATATTCTGTCACGGACAGTCAAAAGTACCCAAACTGAGAACTATCCGTATCATCCTGTGTATTCCTTTTAGGTCTTAGCAGTGTATAAGGTAAGTAATTTGTTGATGAACTGTCCACTATCACTTGGGGAAGCAGGATGAGTATCTTTATTCAAGAGAAATGTGTTAACTGTTTTGAGCAAATCATAATCACTCAGTCTCATGTTTATCATCACCATCTGTAAAACAGTAATTATACTTACATTATATTTGTTGTTATGTGCTGTCGAGTCTCTTGCAACTTGTGATCCTACGTACAACAGCTCTGAACCCTGCTCTAACATGAGCCAACTTCATTGTCTGACACACCTTCCCCCATAACCCCAGTCACTGAGTCAAGCCATCTCATCTAGGGTTTTCCTCTCTTGTGCTGTCCCTCCACCCTTCAAACATGACGTCCCTCTTCAAGGACTGGTCCCTCCTGGCAACATGCCCAAAGTATGTCAGACAGTTTTAAAATCCTTGCCTTCCAGGAGCAGCCTGATTTCATCCTCCCAAGGAGGAACCTGTTTGTTCTCTTAGTGGTCCATGGTATATTCAATACTTTTCTCCAGCACCACAGCTCAAAGGCATCAATTCTTCTAACATCTTTAGTCATTGTCCAGCTTTTAGATGCCTACAAGTAACTGCAAAAACCATGGCATGGATCAGGTACACCTTAATCTCTAGACTGACACGGTTGCTCTTTGGTAATCTGCAGAGGTCCCTCATGGCAGATTTTTCCTAATCAATTCATCTTTTCATTTCCTGGATACTGGTACCAAGAAGTGTTGATTGTGGAGCCAACCAAGCTAAAGTTATTATGAAAAGCCCAAAATGAATAAGTGAAAGCATTTAAAAAAAAAAAAATTACTTCTTGTCAATGTTGTTTAATTTCGCTGAGTCAGAATCAACTCATAGCTGACCCTCCAGTGGGTTTTCAGAAGCTTTAAACTGCATGGTAGAAGTGTGCCCATCTTTCTCCTATGGAGTAGCTGGTGGATTTGAACTGCCTGCTTTTGGGTTGGTAGCACAGCCCTTGCTTTTGTTAGGTAGCATTAAGATGACTCTGAGTCCTAGAGATTCTTTTTTTAAATTATTATTTTTTGCATGTGTACCGTCAAATTGGATCTGATGCCCCTCCTTCTCCAGCAGAGAATCTGGTGGATTTGAACTACATACCTCTGGGATTGCAGTACACCTTCTTGCCACTAGGACACCAGCGCTCCCTCGACTCTGAGAGATTCTGAACAGATCTGAACCTTGCCCTATTCTATGCCATCTTCAAGATTTCTGCTGTGCCGACGCCCATTGTGGTAAGCACTGTATCAATCTCACTGAGACTGAGTCTCTTTAACTAGCCCTCTACATTTTCCCCACATGGTGTCTCTCTCCAAGGACTGGATGCTTCTGAAGATATGCCCCAAGTAAGTAAGACGAAGTTGCACCATCTTTGCCAACCCAAATGCTCACAGTTCAAATCTACCAACCACTTGGTAGGAGAAATATGGGTAATCTCCAGTGTGATTTACTGTCTCTGAAAACCTGCTGGAAGGTCAGGTTCCACCTTGGTGACATGTAACAACAAACCATTATCTCTAAGGTATTTTTCCATCCATGAGTGAGTTCCAACTCTAGACCATTAGATGCTTCCTAAAGATGAATTTAGTATGTCAAGTATGTCCTAATATCAAATTTTGAGATTCAGTACAGTATTTTCTTATAGTATTATAATGGCATTACTGAAATAATGTAAGCCAGAGAACAATTTAGGCAGCCCACGTATGTTGAAAAGGATTCTGCGTGGCTAAGAGTATGCATGTCTTTCATGGTGCAGCATGGAGTGGTAGATGGACAGCTTATCTCTCTAGACTACATCTTAATTTGAAGAATTTTCAATTTGCTGTTTGCCAAATGGCTTTGGCCCAGAGATGTAATGAAAACCATCTTCAGGAAAACTGGTCAAGGAACTGTATTTAAGTATACCCACCACATACCTGAATATGCAATGGACTGCCAAAGAGAACAGGTTCGTCTTGGAGAGGGTGGAACCAGATTACCCCTTTGGAGGCAGGGGTTTTGAAGCTCCACCTGACATACTTTGGGAACATTACAGGAGGGTCCAATCCTTGGAGAGGAACATCATGCTTGGAAGAGTGGAGGGACAACGCAAGAAAGGAAGACTCTGTATGAGATGGATTGACTCAGTTACTGGCATTATGGGGGTAGGTGTGTCAGAGACTATGAAGATGGCTCAAGGTAGAGTAGGGTTCAGGGCTGTTGTACATATAGTCTCTGAGTCACAAGCGACTCAATGGAACGTAACAATCAAAACATCCGCATACCTCAAATTATATCTTATAATTTGAGCAACCAGGTTTTTTAGCTGAAGATCTAAACAAAGATTTTAAACATAAGAGAAATAGAAGAGTGCACAACTACCTTAACTGTTTAAGCATAACATGATTCAAACTTCAAATGTTTATCTTGTTCTAGACATCATCTTAAGTGTAAAAGGTGGAAACATTTACAAGATGGACTCTACTGAATTTTCTATGGCATTTACCTCAAAACTAGAAACTAAAACAAAAAACACCCTCACCAACAGAAATTTTGTAAACATAGCTTTTATTGTCTTACCTTCAATGAAAAAAGCCCTCATGCCACCAAACATTTTTTAACTTAGTACTGAACATAGAACTCAAAAGCCTGATAATTAGTTTTCTAGACAATTGCTGAATAATTTATATTGCTTTTTATAAAAAAGAACTAAAATGTAGTTTACTGTTTATTTTAAAAGCAGCAATATCCCCTCACATCTTCATAAAAATCTAAAATATACCTAGTAGTCCCAAGTGTCTTGTATTTGTTCTAAGTGTTTCATCAAAATTTTTCGGAAATAAGTGCACTTCTAAAGTGAAAATGAAACTTAAATAAAAGGCAAGAGAAAAAGAATCATGGTTGTAGCAAAAATGGTCACTCAGAATGTTCTGAATCTTGACAATCCAAAGGAAGAATGTGCTTAGTAGGAGGCTCTCTACGGATTAACATCCCCATTCATTCATTTACGTGGAGATCAGCAAAAGAGGAAAAGTTATTTTACTAGAAGAGACTAATTATTGATTGTCTAAAGGTTTAACTATAATAATCCACTAAAAATAAATGTACTTAAAATATATTAAAATTCACAGCTTTACACAAAGATATGCAGGTGTTTAAAACAAACAAATATGCAGTTATAGAAATAAATGAAACCCTATCTTAAGCTTAAGCAACAAAAGTTTTTAATAATCTACATTTGTTATCGTTATTCAACTAACTAGCTCAAGTGAGCTAGTGCGTTTGATTAACTAGCTAGCTTAATCAGTCATATATTCTACTCAGAAGAGGTTGATTTAGAAGCAATACCTTATTTTCAGACACCAGTATATTTGAATAACTTTAAAGGAGATTTAAAGCTGTACGGAATGCATTTAAAGAAAAAATAACATAACTTGCTTTGTTACAAATATTTTTAATAAAAAGTCAAAGTCTACATTAAACCAGGAAATCAATAAATCGGAATTATACAAGCTTTCTAGATACTTAGAAAAACCAAAACACAGTTCATAAGAAAACTCTTTTAATTAAAAATAGAGTCCAATTTAAAGAAAATGTCAGTATGCCCAGTTGATCAGATAGAGTTTTGTTATTTAAATAAAATTGTTCACCTGAAATATGGGAAATGTAAAATAGAGAAAAATGAAATCTTGAGGGTACTCTGCAAATCATATATAGTTAATTTGCATCATGAATCAAAATTCTTAATTCCAAAGGGCAGACACAGTCTTTAATTGCTTTTAGATAGGCACTTAAAACATATTTTTGATGAGGAAAAAACCCCAAAGATTGTGAATCACCCTACTAACTCCAGGGAAAAATGAGACTAAATAAACTGAACTTTCCAGAACTATTCTTCCACTGCTAGGAAATCATAAGTATTTCCAAGTCCATTCTGATAATGACGCTCTATTTTTTTATACAAAAAGAAAGTAAATTCAGACAATTCAGCTCTGTTATATCAATCTCTGTATCTTGAATGAATGATCTTTTTCTGTCCTCGAAGAGAAGAACACTGCAGTGACTTCATATCTTGCCCATGTATCATCACACTAGCAAGACAGTACTTTTTTTTAAAAAGGGTAGGTGGAGAGAAAAATCTGATTAAATCCAGGCAGATGTTATTGACACTTTAAAAAAAAAATTAAACTGCTCCATATGCCAGAAAAAAACAAAATTAAGCTGTTACAATTAGAAACATCAGCTAGTCAAGTTGAGAAACCCCAGAATTCTAACAGCACTCTTCTAGGTATTCAGCTACATGGGCTAGTGAAGAATAATGAAGATGAAATATTAGATGAACATGTATTCAACAAATATTTAAACAAACAAACAAAACAAAAACAGGATGGGGCGGTGGTGGGGGGAACCCCACCACAACCCTTGATGGCCTTAATAAAACAATGTGGAGACCAAAATCTGCAAAACTGCAGATTGGGTCTTATGCAAATTGCTGTTCTCTGAAACAAACTAAACAAAGGATTTAAGAAAAACATTGTGGAGCTACCTGGCAGCAACATTTGCTAAAGCTTATGTAGATTTTCATAATGCTCCTATACTACTCTTCTTTATTAAGAAGAACATTCCTATAAATAAGTCATCACTTTAGATTTTAATCACAAATGATTTAGAATGGTTATAATTGCTATATTTAAACAAATTCTATCAATCAGCAGTAAAGACAAACAGGCTGTTCTTTGATAAAACCAGTATTTATGAAACCAAAACCTCCGACAACCATATTAGAATGAAAATGTTGACTTAGAAATGATTATATGATTATTCAATTGTTAGAGAAACAGCCAAAGAATTTAATGCTGATAACTCTCCTATCCCTTCATGGCAACCCCTTCAACTGCATTTATTTCTTTAAGTCCACCTCTACGAACCACAGTGAAGAAGCCAAACTTCAAATACTGCCCCCGAATAAGCTGACCTCTTGCAAAGATGTCCTATCTGAATACAGCATTCCCACAGGAAAGTAAAAATCTACTCAGTTGTGAACATCCACTCTGTTCAGGATCTTTGGTACATTTGGAGTATAAGAAAATAATGGCACAATAATACAAGTACTATCAAAGGAAAGTTTTTCATCAAAAGAAATAAAAGTCATGATATGTAACAACTTCCTAGAAAACCAAAGTAAATAGCTCTTTGTTTTCTACAAGTCCATTTATGTGATCAGAAGTTTGACATTTAAAAAAATAGTTTAATAAAAATACACTAGTTCTACAAGCAGCCTTCATGATCATTTCTTAAATTCAACTCACTATAATCAAATTAAAATAATGCCATGTCCTCTTATTAAAAAAGAAGTCCTCTTGTCACAAGAAAAGCAACTTTACATTTTATATAATACAGTACATCTCCCTATGAGTATAGAGACTATGTATATAAAGATCATCAGTATTTCTGAATGCAAAGTAAATATATTATTAGTGGAGTAGGTGAGTGAAGGTGTTAAACTTCCTCTTCCTTATAAACCTGTTACTCCCTACTGTGGAGTTTGTGTTATAACATGATCATAAATCTTATTTTAAATAACCAGTGTATTTCCTTTTTTCAATTTCTAAAAACCATTACAGAAATTCAATTCATGTATACTTTATAGATGTCCAAACAAATAAATAGGGCAAGTCTTCTACCACCAACTATGGAAGATGGCTTTTACTGATTATCTAGACCCATAAGATTTGCAGTAGAAGAGCAATACTGCAGTGTGACCTACAGGCTAGCCTATGTTGCTTTAAATGATATGTGTTTCTCCTGAATTGATTAAAAATGTTACAGTACAAAGCCACAGGACACACAGGCAGAATGGACCTTAATACGCATGTAGGCAGTGCAGTTAGAAAGGGATGTACGTTCCTTTTATTCCAGTACCTTCGTATAATAAAGTTAACAAAAATAATATTTTAAAAAAAAAAGGCCAGCTGGCACTGCCAACCAATTCCTGTAGTCTTCTTAGAAATCCTAATCCTGTAGAATTTCCTCTTGTAGTCAATAAGCACCACCATCTCCGGGAGTATTTCAGTGTATTGTTATCTACGCCAAGCAAGCCTGGTGATGCAGCTACCTGAGTTCTTTTGGGTGTGGGTGAATGTGATCTTCATTCATAATTTCCCAGCTTTCATGTAGGTGGGGATAGAGCCACGTTGAGTCAATCCTTCAAACCTCTTATAGGTGTAATTAAGGAATACCCAGTCTTTGGATTTGTAGTCCGGTTCTGTGGTGTTTGGCACTGGAAAGATAGAAAAATTAACCAAAAACAAAAGAATCTATTAGTGAAAATGACACCACCTTCACAGTCTTAGTATAGTTAGGTGAATTGTCTTTACCTGGTTGTAAAATATCAGATTCTGGAAAGTCATCAAAATTTGAAGTATCATCAATGCTTTTGATTTCTATAGGGATTGCTGCTGGTCTTTCCCTATTAAAAAAAAAAACAACAAACAAAACCAGTCTTGAACAACTGTCATAAATTTACTTGATCTCTTAAAAATTTTCAGTAAATAATCCTATCATATATGATGGAACTGTTCTATAGATATCAGAACCAAAAAAAAAATTAGTGTGGACCTGAGAAGAGTTAAGTATATGTCAAATTAATTAAGCAGTATAGGCATACCTGAGAGATAATGCCAAGTTTAGCTCCAGATCATCACCATAGAGCAAATACCTCAATAAAGTGAGTCAGACCTTATTGTTGTTGTTGTTTTACCACTGCACATACAAGTTAAGATTACTGTGGTCTATTAAGTATGCAGCAGCATTATAAAAAAAATCTGAAATGCAAAATATCATACAAATACCAAGTGAACACATGCTGTTGGAAAAACAGTGTCACACACTTGCTCACCAACATCTCCAATTAGTTAAAGTGCAACACCTTTGAAGTACAATAAAACCAGATGTGCCAGTGTAACTTTTATCAAGATATTTTCCTGTAGTTGGAATTTTTATTTCTTTGTAGCGTGATTTTTTTCATGCTATTTTTTAAATTGAAAACAAAAAACAAATTAAAGGAAATGATAAAACAGAATATATTTTATTTAAAATATTTTATTATTATATAAAATATGTTGGCGATTGTGGAGACTGGATCTAATTTAAGTGGTTCAGGAATAAAAGTCTTTATAGAGGGTCCATAAGTCAAAGGCAATTTAGGTAAAAGAGTTTTGCACAGGGTGAAGGGACTAATGTTTGTGATAAAATATGAACACAAGGATTTCTCAGTTTTTATTAATTCATAAGACTTCTGATTAAAGACCCAGTTAATGGGTCTACTGCTCAAAATTTGGCTTCCCTAGATCTCTGTCTTTGGTCTTGCTATTGTTCTCTTTCAGCTTACCTGGGACAGTGCCTATAATCTGATCTTCAGCTCTGCTGACCCTGCAAACATGTGGACTACCTACATCATCAGCTGTGTGACTCATTTCTTTCTCATGCTAACAGGGTATGCTAGTCTATCTACAGGGGTATACCGGCCCGTCTGACCATTATATTGAGCAGATTACATAGCAGGAGAGCGACAACTCACCATCAGGAAAGCAGCAGCAGAGAATGGCGCATGGTCGTTCAGAGACAGAGATCCCTCTGTCAGGGATTGTATCTTGCTGTTAACTGAGCAGCTCTCTGGACTGAGGGACTATATCTTGCTGTTAACTTGAATTAAAGCCTATTAATTTCCCTAATAAGCCCTATAACTGTGAGCATGTTCTGTGAAGTCTGCAATGGATTTTGAACCCATTAAGTAGGTACAGGAGCATGGGAAGACAGGTCTGACCTCACAGGAACTAGTGGTGGATGTTGTTGAAGGGTGGAGGTAGGAGAGGGCAGATTCAGCTGTCTCCACACTGACCTTGCTATTTTACAATGGGTAATGGGGGAAGATTTTAGAAAATTATGTAAATGTTTGTATGTGTGTATATATTTTTCTTAAAAATAAACTTATACTAGTCAAAACCCCCCACAGACTCTGGAGAGAGGAGCCTAGCATATTACATAAGTATGTGTTTACATGGGTACTAATTTTTATGTGAAAAATATTATCTCTTGGTCCTTTTTTTTTTTAGTTCTAAGACCAAGTGACTGTTTTATTAATGTAAATTTCTTTTTTTTAAAAAAATATTTTTTTTATTGGGAAAAACATATTGGGGGTACAAGGAGGTGAGGGTTGGGGGCAGAAG
>NW_006399907.1:2526481-2527506 GCF_000299155.1 Elephantulus edwardii | reverse complement strand
ATGGATGGTGAAGAGATTGAGATTGTTCACAGTTTTAGTTTGCTTGGCTCCATAGTCAACACTCTTGGCACCAGCAGCCAGGAAATTAAAAGGAGTATGGGAAAGTCTGCTGTTAGGGACCTTTCCAAAGTACCAAAGAGCAATGGTGTCACTCTGGAGACTAACGTGCGGCTGATACAGGCCATGGCCTTGCATCAAAGAGCTGGACAATGACTAGGGAGGACATAAGGAGAATGAATGCTTTTGAGCTGTGGTGTCGGAAGAGTATTGAACTGTGAGAAAATGAACAGGTTCTTCCTGTTGCTGTGTTGTTGTTGTTAAGTGTCATTGAGTCGTAGACAACTCATAGTGACCGTATGAACGAAAGACTTGAGCACTGTTCATAGAGTTTCCGGGGGCAAGTCATTTCAGAAGTGGATGCCTCTCTTGCTTCCAAGCTTGTTTTAATTGGGAAGCTCCACCAAACACTGTCCACCCTGGTAGCCATTATCACATTTGGCACATCAGTGTCATATTGTTTAGCATTACAGCAACCATGAGATACCTCTGTACAGCAGTGTACAAACCAGTGCTATACTACTTAGAAGAATGTTTGACAAAAACCAATTTAAACTAGGCCCCAGGGCCTGAGGTCCCTAATGGGTTTTTAAATAGGAGGCCTTATCATATCTTCTCACTTCCCTTAGCAATCAACATTCCACCCTACTGCTCACCAAATCCCAGCCAACAGCTTCTCTAGAACCAGCTCCTGTAGATGACTTTCACACTGGTCTCCAGCGCCATGCTGCCCACCAAAAAGGTTTTATTTTTTTTTTGTTGTTGTTTTTTCCCCCCTCTTCTATGTAAATTAACTTTTATGCAAGAGCATTTAGGAACCATTGGCTAGCAATTAACAGACAATAACAACCTTGTTAACTTTTTTTCTTTTGGGGTTTTATATAAAATTTTTATTCATATACATTGTTTTTCACACTGGATCTTTCCCATTTTGTTAACCCACTCCTCCCTCCACCCATCAAATTTTG
>NW_006399907.1:2519071-2522314 GCF_000299155.1 Elephantulus edwardii | reverse complement strand
TGTGTGTGTGTGTGTATACCATCAAATTGGATCTGACTGGTACAGGAGACTGCCCCTCCTTCTCCAGCAGAGCATGAAGTAGAGTCTGGGTTCCCCACCCCCCAGGTGCCTGTCGGGGCCTGGGTTTCAGCTGTCCACACCACAGCTGTGGGCAATGATCTTAAAGCCCCTGATGGCTCTGGGCGCTGACTCTCACCAGTGGCTATGGATGAAGTCACAGGCGATTTTCAGCCAGCGCCTGTATCTCTTGGTCCTTAAGAAGAAATATGAAATTAGGTAAACAGGTCCCTACTCTGGGACTCAACTTTCTTATTATAATATCAAGAGATTAGATTCATGGTTTCTAAGCATCTTACAATTATAAAAAATGAGTGGGATATCATAATTCTATTTAATAAGATAATGAATTCTAGCTGTCATTTACCAATAGTGGCACTGTAGGCAAATAATTTCCTTATCTGTAGAAACAGGTGAGAACTGCCTTGTATTTCTGAGACTCATAAGTTTCCCCCATTTGACAGTCTACCATCTTACCACTTTTCTATTACTTTTAAGGAGTGGAAAATATTTGCATATTCCTTCTCTGACAGGTTCCTGTCTTTCCCAGATTTCACTGTAGTACCTACTGAATAGGTTTATAGAAGGAGCTCTGATGGCCTACTGGTAAGAAGCTATACTGCAATCCCAAAGGCCCATGGTTCAAATTCACCAGCTATTCTGCAGGAGAAGAATGGGCAATCTCCTCCTGTGCAATTTACTGCCTCTGAAACCCTGCTGGAGGGCCAGCTATGGGTTGGTTCCAACTTGACAGCACAGAGTTGAAGTGAAGATGAAATGGAAAAAATGCATATGCTTTCCTTAGGACAGTGCTCGGCACACAATAAATTCTCAAAAAGAAATTATCTATTATTTTAATAGGTAGAGTTCTGTCTAGCACAAAGCAGGACCTCCAGTGAAGATGTGCAGTGTCTTAAAGGATGACAGGAGCAGGGTAGGCAAGACAGGGCAAAGGTAGTGAAGGGAAGATCACTTTGGTCTAATGGACAGCAAATGACAAAGCCCTGAGATGGGAGGAAAAGGAAAGGTATACAAGATTTCCACTTACACAATGAGGCAAAAGCATACCATTCAGTCCTGGAAAGTGGTTAGTGGTTTTAAACATTTTTGTTAGTGCAAAGACTATGGCATGATCAAATTTATGTTCCTAAACTGCTGCTAAGTAGAGAACAGAACTACTGAGGGAAGTCTGGCCATAGACTGAATAAAGGCCAGTGACCACAAGTAGCTAATTATCAGCACATTCTTAAAAGCTACTTCCATTTTTAACTTCTGAACCACTGATTTTAAAGAAGGGTCTTTATTATGAACAAAGACAAGGCTGTATGCTATAGAGAGTACAAAAATAATGGATAAGGGACTGAAAAGTATTATGCTGAGTGAACTAACTCAGTCTCACAAGGACAAATACTGTATAAAACCATTACTGTAGAATGAGTATAAGGATCCAAGGGGGGGAGGGGTGGAAGTAGATAGGTGAAGATGGGTGGAGGTGGGGAGATTAATCATGGGGTTTTACAATTGGGTGGGGGGGTGAGGGAAATGGGAATGATTTGGTGTGAAAAACAATGTATTTAAATTTTGTAAATAAACTAATATTAAAAGAAAAGATGGAGAACGCCTAGCTCTAGAATTTAAATCTAATCAGAGGAAAGTCATTAAACCCCTCAGAGATTGTTTCCTTATCTGTGAGACAGTAATATTAATGACTGGTAATTAATATTATCAATCCTAATATTATTGATAATATTAAAGTCATATTAAATATAGGGACCTTTTATATCACGTTCCCCAGGCTGTAACTCTTTTCAAGAGCTGCCTATCTTCTCCCACAGAGCATGTGGTGAATTCAAACAGCTGACTTTTTGTTAGTAGCACAAAATATTATATTCTAGAGCCCCAGGGCTCCTTCAGAATGCCCTTTCAGAATGCCTATATTTTCAGGCTGCTATGAGTTACAAATGGTTCAATGATCACTGGTTTTATTTTGTGGAAGTGCGAATAAAGGCACAAATTATTTGTGCAGACTGGAAATCTGGAGTGAAATGGTAAGTGTGCAATGTTGTTTTTATTAGGTGGGGTCGAGTCAATTTTCCATTCATAATGACTCCCTGTGTCACACTGGAACTGCCCCACATAGAGTCATCTTGACTACAACTTTTTTTTTTTAAAAAAAATTTTAATTTTATTATTTTTGTGTTTGTGTACAGTCATATCGGATCTGACTGGTACAGGAGGAGATTGCCCCTCCTTCTCCAACAGAACATCTGGTAGATTTGAACCGTATACTTCTGGGATTGCAGTGCAGCTTCTTGCCAGTAGGCCACCAGAGCTCCTTGACTACAATCTTTATGGAATCAGTTCACCAGGCCTTCTTCCAGAGAAGCCACTGTTGTCGTTGCTGTTAGGTGCTGCTGAGCAGAGTATGACTCAGAGCAAACCCTGTCCTATTCTGTGCCATCCTCCTAACCCCTGGCACACTTGAGCCCACTGTTGTGTAACTCCATCTCACCGAAGGTCTTCCTCTCTTTTGCTGACCCTCCTTCTTTCCAACCATGATATCCCTTTCCAAGTAACAGCCTCCTCTAGCAACATGCCCTAAGTATGTGAGGCAGAACTTTGTCTTCTTTGCCTCCAAGGTGCATTCTGGCTGTACCTTCTCTAAGATATACCTGTTTGTTCTTTGTATATTTAGTACTCTTCTCCAAAACACATCTCAAAGGCATCAATTATTATTCTGTCACACTTGTTCACTGTTCAGCTCTCACACCTTAGTCTTCAAACTGGCATCAGTGCTCCTCAGTAATTTGGAGAGGTTCCTGATGTTGGACTTTCCCCATTAAATATGTCTCCTGATCTCCTGTCTGTTGGTACCAAGGGTATTGATTGTGGATCCAAGTAAAAAGAAGTTATTGACAATTTCATATTTTTCTCCATCTATCACGATGCTCCTTGGTGCAGTGGTGAGAATTCTTGTTTCCTTGATGTTGAGATGTAATCCATATTGAAGTCTATAGTCTTTGATTTCCTGCAGCAAGTCCTCATTTCAAGTCCTCCTCATTTTCAGCAAGCAAGGTTGTCTCATCTACATAACGGATGTTGCTGATGAGTCTTCTTCCTATCCTGACTGCCACATTCTTTATAGAGTCCAGCTTCTCAGATGATTTGCTCAGCGTTCAAGCAGAG
>NW_006399907.1:2517852-2518971 GCF_000299155.1 Elephantulus edwardii | reverse complement strand
ATGTAGTCTGGTGTGCCAACTGTGGAATATGCCTGCAAAGCAGAAGTCTGTCAGACCAGAAGGTTCATTATTAGAAACATTTACATATACGTTAAGAGTCTTCTTCCTATCCTGACTGCCACATTCTTTATAGAGTCCAGCTTCTCAGATGATTTGCTCAGCGTTCAAGCAGAGGAAGTATGGAGAAAGGAACCCTCATGCACATCTTTTCTTAATCAAAACCACAGTGTTCCCTTGCTTTGTTTGGGCAACAGGTTCTTGGTCTAAGTATACATTTTGTATGAGCATAATTCTGATCCTTCTCAACGTTAGTCCTCATTTCTTCAAAATGCCTATCTTTCAGTCAGTTGCCGACAGTTTGTTTAATCATTGTGCTACCAAGGCGTCTTATTGCGCAAGATACATACAGCTTTTCTATCCTAGGAGCTTTTTTTATAATTCTGAATAAAAAACATCTAAGCAATCACAGAATATGTGTGGTCCTGTTGTCCCTTAAGTGGACATTAGTGTCATATGAATCACACAGCTGTAGCTATTATAACCCCACTTGCAGAAAACACCAGCTTTAGTGTTGTTATATTTATTCTGGCAGGATCTGAGGCAAATTAATCATTAAATCTAGACATTTGTTATCACTCAGAACTCTTCTGTACAAATCCTACAACCTTACCTGATGTGCCCCCAGTCTACACCTTCAAAAAAAGGATGGCCTTTTATTTCTTCTACGCCGCTATTTCCAATTCTATTTTCAGAATCAATACAAAACCTAGAACATAGAAACAGGAATTATAAGCAAATTAGATCACAAGCATTCTATTTAGACTATCTGAAACACTAATCTTTCTAAACTATCACTTTTTTTCCTGTTAAACTTAATTATGTTTAATGTGAGAAATATGGGAGAAAATAAAAAGAATCCAATTTTAAGACTAAAAGATATCCAATGTAAATGTTCTGACATATTTCCTTGCAGTCTTTTATAATATTTTTTAAAGTATATAATGATACAATATTTACTAATTTCGGACCATGTTTTTCATTACAGTAAATAGGTATATTTATATAATATAATAATATTTAATATTTACACTATGACATTTCATTACATTAAATATCAGT
>NW_006399907.1:2501157-2517752 GCF_000299155.1 Elephantulus edwardii | reverse complement strand
GGACCATGTTTTTCATTACAGTAAATAGGTATATTTATATAATATAATAATATTTAATATTTACACTATGACATTTCATTACATTAAATATCAGTATATTACTGAGAACATTTCCTAAACACATTAAATATCTTTCTACAAATTCATTTTTAAACTTCACATATGGATGTATGATAATTTATTTATCTAACTCACTATTGTTAAATTGAGATAGTTTCCAATTTTCAACTCTTACGAAGAAACACAGTTAATCTACAGGTATCTCATTATCTTTGTAGGGAATACTAGAATTGCTGAGTCAAAAGTCATGCAATTTACAAGGTTTTTTAATAATTTTCTGAAAATTGGTTGTTCCTATAGGTTATCTCAATTTATATTTTCTCCAATCATTCTTGATAGTATAAAACAATTCAGCTTAGTTAAGGAACAGAATGGAATCTTCTAGAGAGGGGAAAAGATCCACAAAACCTCATTGCCATCAAGACAGAAAGACTCAGAGCTGGCCTTTCACTGGGTTTCCAACGATGTTGGAAAAAACACAGGAGAAAATTGCCTGTATTTCTTCCCTAGAGCTGTTGGTGAATTATTTAGAAAATAGTTCACATATAGACTTGTCTGGTATGAACTTCTACTACGAACACTTCCCCCTCTTAGCTGGATAAGGCTACGTACTGTATTCTAACAGAAGTGACCTTTGCTACATACAACCTTTTCTCTCTTTTTTATTCCACTTTTGCTATGTTATGTACTTTCTTTTAAGAGCTTATATTTTATTAAAACCCCTTTTAATTACTGATTTATTTGAATGTATATATCAGGATTTTTCCTCCCAGACATGCAATTTGCAATACTGTCTTTTTAGGCCCTCGTGAAGTTTTAAGAACTCTTCATGAGATTTAATCACTAACCTTAGAATTAAATCCTTGGCTTTCTCAGATATAGGTACTTCCGGTGGAAATACCAGTGTTTCTTTCCAGTTCATTACTTTTCTGTATGTTTCTTGAGGTGTTTCAGAGCAGAAAGGTGGATATCCTACATCACAGAGAAATCAATTTTGTCACCTTTGCTTAGCTAATGTGTTACAATCTTTCATATGTGCCAAAACCCAAAACAACCTTGAATGCTCTATTTAACAATTAAAAAATACCACAATATTTCAATTTATAATTACCAATAAAGTCAATAAAACAAAAGATTTAAAGCATTATACTCTTTTTACTCGAAAACACAAGAAGATAAAATTTTGACACCTGGAGAGATTGGGTTAAATACCTCCCTTCCTAAGAGGATCCTTGGACACTTTCTTAGTATTTATCATTATGCATTTATTTAACACTGGGTGATATGGGAAACAGGTTTCTAAAAATTCAGCCCATGCGTTCAACAATACCACTCAGGCACACTTACATATGTGTCAATAAATTAATGTTAAAACATACCTATCAGCATTTCATACATAATCACTCCCAGAGACCACCAGTCACATAATTTGTTGTAACCAGTCTGCATGAATACTTCGGGAGCAATGTAGTCTGGTGTGCCAACTGTGGAATATGCCTGCAAAGCAGAAGTCTGTCAGACCAGAAGGTTCATTATTAGAAACATTTACATATACGTTAACTTTTTCCACTTCGTACATTTTTCCTTTGGATTTTGTTGGGTTTTTTTTCTACCATTAATTCCAACTGGTCCATGCAATTAATTACAATGTTTTAACTCATTCAGTACATTTTTTTTGCATTTTTATCTGAAGAAAGGCTCAGTGATACTGAGGAAGATAAAATATAAGTAATTATTTTTGCCCCTTTATCTCCACCTAGAAGCACATATAGGTTATATAACTACCCTAAATCTATTTAAAAAAGAAATGAAAAAGATGAACTCAGCCTAGCTTTCCTCATTTACTACTTAGGGGTTCTTTAAAGTCTTACTTTTGCTCCCATAAAACTGAAGTAACAGTATCTGTCCTACTAGAGTTGACATGAGGACCAAATATGAAAATAAATGTGCATTTTAACCTATAAATTATATACACATCAGATATTTTAATTATACATTTAATTCCACGACTGCCTTTGGTAAAAATGATTAACACACTTATCAGCTAATGAGAGGTGTCTGAGAAGGAAAATTTACTTATCTACTTCTGAAGAATAAGTTACTTAAAATCTTATGAAAGGGAGCTCTGGTGACGTAGTGGCAAGGTACTGAGCTGCAATCTCAAAGGCAGATGGTTCAAGGCCACCAGCTGCTCTGGGGGAGAAGATGGACCATCTCCTCCTGTGCAATTAACTGCCTCTGAAAACCTACTGGAGGGTCAGCTATGGATCGATTCTGACTTGATGGTAAACAACAACAACATCTTAGAAGTATACAACATCTTAGAAGTATACAGATCTACTCTGATACACAGGAAGTTGCCCTAAGGTTAAACTGACTGAATGGCACCTGGCTTTTGGTTTATCCATCAGGAAGTTAAGTAGTTTTCCATTCTTAATTCATGTAAAATCTTACAAACAAAACCTAATCATTTTAATAGCAGTAGTTCTTAACTAGGGTAGTTCTCTAGGGACTATGTGAAAATGTGTAACAGGAGTTGTTGCTGTCATAGTGACATGGGAGAGAGTTTAAAATTGGCATTTTAGTGGGCAGAGAATACACGTGCAAGAGCGTTGTTCTAGCAAGCAACAAATGCTGGCGAGGTTGTGGAGAGACTGGAACCCTTATTCACTGTTGGTGGGAGTGTAAAATGGTACAACCATTGGGGAAAGTGGTGTGGCGCTTTCTCAAAAAGTTGCAAATAGAGTTACCATTTGACCCACAATTCCACTACTGGGAATATCCCTAAAGAGACATAAATGACATCCAAGCAGATATATGCATGTCCATGTTTATCGCTGCTTTGTTCACAATAGCAAGGAGTTGGAAACAACCTAAGTGCCCATCAACAAACGAATGGATAGAGAAGTTCTGGTATATTCACACAATGGAATACTATGCTACATTGAAAAACAAGGAACTCGTGCAATATTATTCAAAATGGGTGACCCTGGAGAACATTATGCTGAGTGAAGTGTCTCAGTCACAAAAGGATAAACACTGCATAGTGCCACTGCTGTAGAATGAGGCTGACATCAGAGTGGGGGTAAGACTGAGAAAAAGTGGATAAATTATGTATACTGTATTGAAGCTGATGAGAGAGAGAAAAGTTTAAAAGTAATATATTTTAGGGCATTATGATTATTATCATAAGAGTCCGGAGTGAGGGTTGCAGAGTGGAGTATACTCGGGATGGGGGGGCTGGTGCGCGGGACGATTGTATACCAATGAAGGAGTTTTTCTTTTGCTTTTCAAGGAGAAGAGTGAACTAGGGGTGGGGGTGGGGAAGGTGGGGAGAAAAGTGCAACAATGAATGAATGGAAATCTAAAATCTCTGTAAATGTTCATTGAAATTAATTAAAAAAAAAAGAGAGAGAGAGCTGTTCTGCTTCAAATACTAATACAGTCCCCTTTCTTTCCCCTTCTCTGGCAAACAGTGATGAACACATGAATATTGGCTATGAGAATAGTCGAACATGCACATGATTACTAATCCGTGATTATTTTTTGATACTTCTCCTTAACATATTTTTGAAATTACTTTTTCCCCTTTAAAAGTAGAAAATACTATAAAACTTTTTCTTAGCTGTAAATCTGATCCAAGAGTTTTTGTTGCTGTTGTTGCCTTTAAAAGTGAAGCAAGTTTCCTTCTGTAATGCAGCGTTCAATACATTTTAAACACCAAGGTATTTTACAATCATCGGAAGCTTATGATTACTTTGGCTAATGACAGAAAGAAATTAAGAACTAAAGGTCATTTTATTTTCTTTTAAAGGGTATCAAACTATTTTTTTTCTCTCTAGACTACTTACTTTCCTGAAGGAAGGTTAAATGCGTCTCCATTTCATGAGTTGGTTGGATACAACAAATATTTATAGAGTGACTATATGGGCCAGACATTGTACAAAAATACAGGACAATAAAGTACTAAAAGCACATTTGTAATCTTGTTCATAGTCATACTCAACAGGATGCAGGGGAGACAATTCTTATATTGCTAAGTAACAGAAGGAAACAGTGTGTGGTTAAAAATGGCAATGGGATTTTACATTGAAAAATAATAACATTTACCTACGGCTAAGTCTGCTTTCAAATTTTATTTTCTCTATTTATTGTAATACTGCCGATATCCAAAACCTCCTGTTACCTTTGCCTATAAAGAATTTCCTGCAAACACACAATCATCACACATGCTAACATTACTTGTTGCCTCAGAATTCCATCATATAAATAATATGAAAAAATGGAAATCATGAGTCATTTACCTCAAGTATACTATCTTGGTATATTTTATCTGAAAGCTAATTGCTAGTAAGGAAACAGGCTACAGAATCATGGATTTTCTCAATAAGTGCTAATTTAAAGTTATATCATGAAGTAAAAATTAGCTTTCAACGTTATAAACAAAAAACACTTTACAGAGAATCTAAAAGAACAGTATGATCCTATAAGAAGCTCCATCTGTGTCATGTAGAAAGTATTTCATTGTGAAGATACAAAATGATCAAAGGGTACTTTAGATCTAGGGCTTAAAATTTTCCTCAAAAACATGACTGACTCACCAGCTGTCTCCTGTTCTTCTTCCATGTTTCTGCTTTCCTCTTGGAGTTCATGTTCTGAAATGCTAGTATCAACAAGACAGAATTGTCATTAGGAAGAAAAACTCTCACCACAAAACAAATGCACACATATACATTTAAAACCTTGTTCTAAAGAAAAGGAAGGAAAGAGAACCTCAGATCTCAACAGTATTGAATGAAACCAGCTATTATATATTTTAACAATTAAATTTAGTTATTTTCCTTTTTTTAAATTGTTGCATATTTTCTTCTCTCCCCTCCCTTAGCCCACCCACAAGGCTCTACTTATTCCGGATTGTTGTCATATACACACAGCCATCGTATTTTAAAGGAAGTTCTACTAGCAATGTCTGCAGAGGGTTGCTATGCTAACAGAAAAGGTGAACTCTCTGGTGATTAGAATCTGCTGGAGTTCCAGCAGGAAAAAGATGGGCAGCCTCCTTCCATGTGATTTACAGCACTGGAGGCCCAATGGAGTGTCACGTGTGAGTCAGTTCTGGTTGGATGGCAATGAGAGGTGAGTTGAGTAATCATACTTAGAAGCAAAACAAACTTACAGAAGTCACTTGGTGGGTTGTGTGTGAGGTTTCTGTAGAATTCAGTCCTATGAGCTTTCTTTAATCCCGTGCATAAACCGAAATCAGATAATTTTACATGACCCTAAAAAAACAAAAATCCAGTAAACTCAGAGATTATATTAACTAGAAAGCAAAAAGCTTTATTACAAACCCTTCTTCTGAATATACTTGTTAGAAATTGTAGTTAGAGTTCATATAGGAGAAAATGCTGTATTATAAATATTTGATGATGGTAATAGGAGAAGAAATAAAGTCAGTCATATTTCCTTCCTGTCGTTCCACCCTACTCTTCCACTGCACCATTCCATAAAATAATGTAGTTTAGCAATAATATAAATTGTAGTGGCCCAATCAGAAAATCAGCCCATCGCAAAGTAATAAGCAAGAAATTACTAATCCACCACTTCATTCACATGCCTTGGCATCCAGTAAAAGGTTATCTGGTTTAATATCTCGATGGATGAAACCCAACTGGTGAATTGCATCTATTGCTAGAACAGTTTCTGAAATATAAAACTGTGTTTCCTCCTCTGTTAATGTATCTTTCTTCATTAGCAATGTCATCATGTCACCTGAATAAAGAAAAGAAAATATGTTATTGTATGTTATTGGAAATACCTTATAAACACTTTTTTGGCATATATCCAATAAATATGTCTTATTTACATTTTATAATACATCTAGCATGCCTAGGGAACACTGGTATCCTAGTGGCAAGAAGCTGTACTGTAATCCCAAAGGCACGCAGTTCAAATCCACCTTCTCTGGGAGAAGGATGAGCGCTCTCCTCCCGTGTGATTAACTGCCTCTGAAAACCCACAGGAAGATCAGCTAGGGGTCGGTTCCTATTCAACGGTACACAACAACAACTAGCATATCTACTTCTAACCATCCCTAAGTCAAATAAAAAAGAAAACTTTCATGACATTTAATGATTTTAAGGTACAAAGCAAATCAGAGTATTGTTCACTAAATTTTTTACTGATTTAATATCCATAATTTAACTTTCATTAACTCAATAATTAGTTAATAGATAATTCAGCAACTAAAATGGTAAGGTGCTGCTGGAAATATGTTAAACTGTGCAAAATAATAAGAACAAACACACTTAGATTCTGGAGGCAGTCTTTCAAATTCGAGTTTTAAAAATAACTCAAGTTCTTGAGGTCCATCAAAATAGGATTTCACCCAGCAAAAGAATCATTGTTATAGAAATATTATTTTTAATCTAGACCTGACAATTATCATATTTTTTCCACATGTACTTTGAGTCTTAAAGTCACTTTCTCTCTTCCTCTTTAGAGAAGTATTATCTTATAACTATAAGATAATATTATAAGTATTATCTTTCACTTTCAGTGCTATTTCTCTTTAGAGAGTAATTATTATCTTAGTTTAGGTTTGCTTATCTCGTTCCAGCTTTTTTTTTTCCAGATTATTTTCAAGGTATAGGCACATGTAAATTAATTTATGGGACGATATATTAATTTTTAATTATATAAATGATATCAAGCTCAATCTATAATTCTATAGCTTGCTTTACTCATCCTACTTGATGTTTTGGGATTGTCCTGTTAACTACATGTATACATGACTTTCAACTAACATAAAACATTCCATTATATAATTAATTGTGCCACAATATACTTAACCATTATTCATCTGAAGGGCAACGAACAGTCTTATACAATACCGATCTCTTGTACACCTATGGGGAGGATTCATTAGGTAATAAATTTAGTTGTAGAACTGCTGAATAGTAGAACATTGAATTTTCAATTTTAGTGGATACTGCAAAATTCATCTCTGTAAGACTTAGAAACCAACTTGCACGTTTGTCCTCCACAGGCTCACCAATACTGAGCATTGTCAGACTTTTTATTTTTGTGTGTGGTGGCCTAGTGGCAAGAAGCTGAGCTGCAATCCTGAAGGCTCACAGTTTGAGGTCACCAGCTGCTCTGTGGGGGTGGGGTGGGGGTTGGAGAGGATGAGCAATCTGGTCCCTGCAATTAATTGCCTTTGAAACCTTGAGGTAGGGTAAGCTATGGTACACAATAACAACAACAACAACAACAATTTATGCATATACAAAACATGAGTGAGATCAAATCTTTTCCTAGACTTACTGACAAGCTAGGCTTTCTTATTTTGCACACTGTCTATCATTTGTCCATTTTCCACATGTTTGTTTACCTTTTTATTTATTGATGAATTGCTTTTAACTCTAGACTTCAAGTAATCTACTAATATATAGTGACTCCATAATGGTGGTATTTATAATGTGAGAACTTCATGATTCCTTTAAAATAATCTGATTTTTCTCAAAAGTGATTACTATGGAAGGAAATAATGACACACCTTGAGGATGTACATCTAAAGGTGTTTCAATCACTATTGCTTGTATTTACTTTACCTCCAGGGAGAAATTCCATGATTAGATAAAGGTTCCTCTTATCTTGAAAACTGTAAAACATCTTCACTACCCAGGCACCATCTGCTTCTACCAAAATATCTCTTTCTGCTCTGATATGGGCCACCTAAATAAATACATTTTGAGAAAGAATTGTAACAAATTATGCATTTTTCAAGTTTACCTTTTAAAATTATCTATCCAGTTCCTTAAATGTCATGAAGGAAAGCTAAACATTTGGAACATAATGTTTGAAACATTTCACTTTTCTGCATTCTCAGTGAATATGGAGAACCTCAGGAAACAGTTTTAGCATGCATGTCTAGGACAGAAAATGTGAGGTCCACAAATACGAGAAGCTCAGGCCTTGGAGATAAATCAGTGATTAACCTGAAAGCTTTCAAACAAGAATCTCCACTCAGCCAATATCCTGGCTTTGTTACCACAAAGTCAGGCTAGTTAACAAACTATTGTTCATTGTTAACACTTGACTTTTTAAATTTGGTTGACTTTTTCTTTTTTTTTTTGGGGGGAGGGTGAAATTCTCTGGCGTTTTCAAAAACAATTTTTTAAAAATTCATTTTAATGAAAGTTTACAGAGACTTAGGGTTTCCAGTCATTCATTGTTGCACTTTTCTCCCTACTCACCCCCTCTCCCCAATTCACTCTTCTCTTTGAAAAGAAAGAAAAACTCTTTAATTGTTATGCAATCCCTCCCCCCAAGTCCATTCCACGATGCAGCCTTCACTCTGGACTTCTGCAATGACAAGAATACCCATTCATATATCCCTTTTAAACAGTTCTCTCTCTCATCTGTTTCAATGCAATATACATCATGCCTCCCCTCCTTTTCTGTCTTCCCTCAACCCTGATGTCAGTCTCATTTTACAACAGTAGCCCTATGAAATATTTGTCCTTTTGTGACTGAGATATTTCACTCAGCATAATGTCCTCCAGAGTTATCCATTTTGCATAATATTTCATGAGTTCCTTGTTTTTCCATGTTGCATAGTATTCCATTGTGCGCATATATCAGAACTTCTCTATCCATTCATTTGTTGATGGGCATTTGGGTTGTTTCCAGCTCTTTGCTATTGTGAACAAAGCCGCAATAAACATGGGTGTGCATATATCTGCTTGGGTGGCAGTTATGATTTCTTTAGGGTAAATTCCCAGTAGTGGACTTGCTGGGTCAAATGTCATCTCTATTTGTGGTTGTACCAGTTTATACTCCCGCCAAACTGTGAACAAGGGTTCCAGTTTCCCCACAACCTTGCCAGCATTTGATGTTTGCTGTTCTGCTAAATTTTGCTATTCTTCTGGGGTGAGATGATCTCTCATAACTGTTTTTAATTTGGTTGACTTTTTAAGAAACTGAAACTTCTATATTATAAAACATTAACTCACTATTATGTAAAACACCTATAAATATGAGCTATAGCAAATGTGGGTTTTTGTCACCAATTTTTAAGCAGCACACAATTACTTAGGATAAAATTAAGTGAAAATGAATGACTGAAAAGTTTTATAACTGTATAATTTATGGAGCTGGAAATGGAAAGGTCAGTGGTTTGAACCCATCAGTCTCCCATGGGAGAAAGTAGTGGTAGTCTGGTTTGAAAAGGAAGTACAGCCTTGGAAATCCAACAGGACAGTTCAACTATATCACAGGGTCACTAGGTGACTGGTGGCCTCGTAGTAAGGAGATGCCTTGCCAATCCAAAGGCAAGTGGTTCAAATCCATTAGCTGCTTCACAGGGAAAAAATGGGCATCTCCTTCCATGTGATTTATTGATTCTGAAAACCCTCTATAGGGTCAGCTGTGATTTGGTTCCAACTCGATGGTACACAACAGCAGTAGGAAGAGTCACTAGGAATTGGAATCAACTTGATTTGATTTTATAACCAATATCACTGACTATGTATTGACTACTCTGCAGATACTTTTGCATTAAGGTATTTTCTATATTCTTTCTTAAAGTTAATTAATAGCAAATTTTTATTTTCTGCTTCTGCTTCTTTTAATGTGCACCAATATAAATTCTGACTCCAAAACACAAGAGGTTTGTCTCTGCCATGCATTTATGTTTTCTTCCCTTTCTCTAGTAATATTGTGCTTATCACGCCCCTTATCCAACTTAACGTGCCTAATATCTGGCTTAGTTGTAAGGAACTGTATTGCCAACACAAAGGCACATGGTATGAATCCATCAGCTGCTCCACTGGAGAAAGACAGGCAATCTTCTCCCATGTGATTTACAGCCTATGAAAACCCACTGGAGGGTCAGCTACAGATCAGTTCCAGTTTGACAGTAAACACAACAACATCTAGTGACAGGTATTCCTTTCCTACTATTTCTAGTTACCATCAAAGGATGTTCCTTTCTAAATAGCTGTCAACATCCATTTGAATGAACTATAAAAAATCCTATCCACATTCCCTGACCTTTTATGCATCTCCAATGGTTCTGTTTCCTCATTATACCTTAGCTACCCATGCAACCTTCTTGTCCTCATCACCAATAAGCACATCTCTTCTAAAATCTGTTTTAAGCAACCTTCTTTCTGATTTCCCCCTTTTATCTTTGCCTTTTTCTAAAACGTCAACCTCCATTCCATAAACTTGACTGCTTTTTCTCTTTTATCCTCCTCATGACCTCCTTTCATTCTCCACCCAGTAGAGATTCCAAGATTACTATAATTATTTCTTTGCAAATGATTTGGATGCGCTTGTCCTCTCTCTTCAATGTATGTATCTGGCAAAACACCAACTTTGATTAGACCTAAATTTCTATCCATTCGGTGCCTGCCCCTGAGTAAGTACATATAACCAGAGAAAAACACCCAACTCTACCAAACATTTTCATTTTAAATTTGTGACTACAAATTTCAGTCAGTATACAAACTATTACTTCCCTAGCAATTCTGCTTTCTCATGCTTCCTAATGACTATTTCACAAGTTTTCTCTCTTGAAACCTTTTAAGAAATCATCCCTTTAAAAACTCTTAGCTGATGTCCTCACTTGCACTCATATTCAAACTCATAATTTTCCACTGCCAAATCTACCAACTATCCTGCATTTGAAAGCATTGGAAGCAGGAGTGGCATAAACAACATGCTTCTGGAAACTCTATGTACTTTGAGAAATATTGATAGTTGTAGAGGGGCTTCAGGCCGTTTGTTCATAGGGTCGCTATAAGTCAAGCTCAACTCAAAGGCAATCAACAACACGACAATAATCCTGCATTTATCACAAATTTCTGTATCTTTTTTTTCTTAAGTGCCATCAAGTTGGAACAATCTGCTAGATGACCCTCTCGCGTGTTTTCAGAGGCAGTAAATCACAGGGGAGGAGACTGCTGATCTTTCTTCCATGGAGCAGCTGGTGGCTTAGAACTGCATGCCTTTCAGCTAGCAGCACAACTTCCTAAAAATATATCCCCCTCTTCTGCATCTTCAACTTTTTCCTTTCTAACAAATAAAACCTCTCTTATCCTAGATCTCACATTATCAATCAGCCCCCTGTTCTAATTCACATGAAAAGTAACTTCTTTCCCACCCTCTTCTCTACCTTTCAACATCAGTTTTGACTGAAACTGTCCATGTCAACTTATTAAAAATTTCTGTGTTGTGAAACCCCATGGCCTATCCTCTTGCTCCTTCTTATCCAGCCACATTCAGCATCATTGACCATCCACATCCTCCTTAAATCCTTTCGCTCTTGACTTCCTTGACAGCACATTCTCCAAGTTTCCTACTTGGTTAAAATGTTCCTTCTTAGTCTCCTCTCCTAGTCCTCTTCTGGCTAGTGCTCCCTAGACCTTGGACTTAGGTATTCTTCCCTCTATACTGTCCTGAGGCAATCTCACCTTGTTTCCTTGCTTTCCTGTTAAAACAAGTATAAACCACATTCACATCCTGGCAATGAAATGATATAGAGTCTCTTAATTAATCTCTCTGCTTCAACTCTTGCTTCTCCTATAAACAGATGACAAGAAACCAGATTATACTACTCCCCTGTTTAAACAAAACCAAACCACTTCAATGTTTTTCCATTATACTCAGATTAAATTCAAACTGTATCTATGGCTTTGAAACCCTACCTGATCTGGCCCCTATCTTCATCTCCACCTATTCTCTGCTAATTCAAGTCATAAGAGCTTCTTGCACTTGTTTTGGCATTCTTTTTATTATTCTAGTTTCAAGGCTGTCTACTATCATTTCTGTCAGGACTGTTCTTCTATTAGATCTCTGATTGTATCATTCATTCCTTCTTATTCTTCAGCCTCAGGTTACATACCCCATCCTAGTAGAGACCATCTATGAACTGTTCTTCCTCCTAAATACTCTATCACCTTCTCCTTCAGGAAAAAAAAATTAAAAATCTTCACATACTTGTTAATGATGACCACTGAACAGCTTTCTAGTTGCTCTAGTATTAACCCACACTTACCTAGTTAATCATTGTATTCCCAGAACAGTACTTGACACACCACAGACAACCAATAAATACTTGCCGATTTAATGAAAATACAAAACCAAAGAATGACACCATAAACCAGATGCTCATGCGTTATAGTTAAACATTATATTGCTGTAGTAACAAACTAAACTTTAGGGGGGGCCTAAAGGACTAAAATAAAGCATAACACAGAGAGGTACTATCTCTCTATCCCCACTGTGAATCCTTCACTAGAATACGTATTCAAAGTAAGGTTCTAGATAGTTCACCCAAACAAGAAACATAAATAAACTCACAAAATAATGTTATAGATTTTTTTCCTATTTTATGGCCATGATATAAAATTGCATTAAACCATAGGAAACATGGATAGAGTCCAGGAACATAAACATAAATGGTTATAGATTCTGAGTATATATCAAATCAGCAAAATTTCAGCCAACTAATTTTACTTAATTCAGCAAATTAATTTTACTTATTCGATGTATGATAAAAATGGAGATTGCCGAAAACGGTCCTTTATTTTTTATTCAAGTCAGAAAATGATACTTCAGAAGATTTTTGTATTAAAAATTCAGAAGAAATTCTGACTACAAGAATTGAACAATATTAAACAATCTACCAAAAAATTAATACAGATCAATTTCTTTACTAAAATGTAATACTTATATTTCTAATTCTTTTATATAAAATAAATTCTGTTTCTGTTCCTATTTCTATTATAATGATCTTTGGGGTTATATGTACTTTAAAACAACATATACCTGTTCTTTTTCAAGCATATCAGCCTTTCTCAATATCTTCATTGCATAGATATGGCCTGTATCTTTCTTCTGGACCAGCCTTACCTAGAATATAAAAATGTTATGAACATTATACTATCATTACTATTTTCTTAGGTGTGAAATGCAAGTTCTTTTATAAAAAGCAGCAATTTGCCATTGTGGGTAATTTGAGACTTATTAGAATACATATTTTAAACTTATCTTTAAGATAAATCTGTATTTTTCTGTAGCTGGTCTGCAGATAGTAAGTTGAATAGGATGTCCAAAGAAGACAACTGAAAAAAGCAGCACACCTCTCCAAAAGCTCCTCTTCCTATAACTTTCAGAGATTCAAAGTCATCCAGGCCAAGTCTGGTCCTCTTGAGCCGTAAGAATTCTGTTTCTTTGCGAGCATGTTGTGACCGGCGTAACTTTTTCTATTAAAAAGACAATTTACAAAGATAATTTTATAATTAGATTGTTTCAAAGGAAACCTGTCATATTCAAGCTAGTCCACTGAAAAATGAAAATATCACAAATTCAGACTAATGCTACAACAGGGAGCTCTGTCTGTACTGCCATCCCAAAGGCACACAGTTGGAATCCACCAGCTGCTCCGTGGAAAAAGGATGGGTGACCTCCTCCTATGTGATTTACTGCCTTTGAAAACGTTCTGGAAGGTCAGCTATGAGTTGATTCCAACTTGATGGCACACTACAACAATGGTGCTATAATTTACTTATCTAAATATTTATTAAAAGTGAAAAGAATTAACAGCCTAATTAAGATCTTTTCTTAATCCTGACAATTGAGAATTTTAGCTCTAGAGATGGATGCTATAGGTATTTCATCTGATCGAAAGGGCTGTTGTTAAATGCCATGCAGTAGATTTCTACTCAGAATACATATCTACTTATTCTTTCTTCTATATGTTAATATATAAATAAAAACTCAACTTTAGTAAACACAAACAGAATGCTGTTACTGATGTTCATTCTGCCAGGGAATCTACCTTGCATGAATTCTTAATTTCAAAAGTTGCTCTGTAATAGCTACTGAGACTTATGACACACCTCAGTAACATAATGACACCATTTCCATAGTGATTTATTTATAGTAGAACTTTTTCTCAAGAAAATTTTAATAAACTGCTTGAGATTTGGCACATAACATCCTAAAAATATTAAATCAGAATATAAAATATTAAATTCCTTCATAGTTTTGAGCTTTATTTTTCTTCCCCTTACCAAACAAGAGTCTGTTTTTCAACACAGTTAATTCCTAGAAGAGTTAGAGTGGGAAAGAAAAAAATCAGTGAAAATACTACACTCTTGTTCATCCTCAAGTGTTATCTATTAAGCTTTTCAGTGGTTCAGTTCTGAGAGAAAAAAAGTTAAAATAACAAATGAGCATAATAGTTCAGACACATGACTTCTAAAAAGTAGCTCAAGACATAAGCACTGTTTAGTTCCACTTCTTACTTCTGTGTATACTGTTTTTTAAAAGGGTAAGAGGAATCATTAATCAGACACATGTCAATGTAACTAAGAATCTACAAATGGATATATAAGCACCATGAACAAACATGGGGAGGCAAAAGGAACAATACTACTACTACAGATGTGATATTTCTTTCTACTTAAAATATATCCATGTGTATAGTAAAGAAAATGGGTGGCAAAGTTATGTAAACTTCTTAGATATAACCAAACACTCTGAAAGAATTTAATTACTGTGCCTGAGGGC
The DNA here is from genome assembly GCF_000299155.1 of Elephantulus edwardii. NCBI lineage: Eukaryota > Metazoa > Chordata > Mammalia > Macroscelidea > Macroscelididae > Elephantulus > Elephantulus edwardii. Next base: position 2,503,112 of record NW_006399907.1, on the reverse strand, counting down.
TCAGAATCATAGTTTGGAGTACAACAAAGTCCATTGGCATAACATAGGACACAAAGACAATATTCTCCATTCTGTTTTGGTACATACAGCTTTAGGAAAGTCTGCTCTGAAGGACCTCTCCAAAGTCCTGAGGTGCAATGATGTAAATTTGAGGAATAAGGTGAGCCTGACTCAAGTAATTATTTTTCCAATCACCTGCTATGCATCTGAAAGAGATATGTATTGGAAAATGCACACCTAAAGTGCTGCTTAGTGGCAAGGATGTCAAAGCTTCATCTCACCTACATTGGGCTAGTGGTTATATGATTATGAGGGGTTATTCCTTGGAAAAGGATATATCCTTGTGGGAAAGGTGGAGGGACAGTGAAAGGAGGAAGACCCTCAAGGAAATGAACTGACTCAAGTGACTACAGCAATGAGCTTAAGTGTATCAGAGAGGATGACAAAGATGGTACAGGATAGGACAGGGTTCAGACGTGTTGTTCTAGTGTTGCTATGAGTTGTATTCATCTTAACAGCACCTAACAACAACAACTCTGATGATTAGCAACTGGGATCTTAAGAGCCTGTGAGCAGCCATGTAAGCTACAGCTATTGGTCTCTCCCATCCAGAGTCAACAAGAGGGAAGAAAAGATACATGTTTCCATTCGATACAAAGGATTAACAGACCAACAAATCTCAACTCCCATGAAGCTGAAATGAGAATTGGAAGGTACCCAGTTATGCTCTGAAAGAGATCACAGTAGAGGGTCGTGGACAGAGTGGAAGAAAAGTCTGGAACAAAACTCAAAATCACAAAAATGACCAGGTTTACTGGTCTTATATAGACTGGTGGAACCTCTGAGGTTATGGCCCTTAAGTCACCTTTCAAATATGGAAAGGAACTCACCTCACCCCTCAACCACTACTCAATAGCTAATGGCTGTGTATTAATTTAAAAAAAAATATATGCACCTAATCATGAGGTTAGGAAGCTGTGGTGGCCTAGTGGTTAAGAAGTTGTGCTGCCAATTCTTTCAGATCCACCAGCTGCTCTGTGGGAGAAAGACAAGCAATTTCCTCTTGTGAGATTTAAAGTCACTGAAAAACTGGGGGAGGGCCTGCCATGAGTTGGTTCCAACTTGATGACATAACAGTAAGAGGAATCATGAAGGTAAGGGGTTTGGGGTGGGTATTTCCCCCCCTTTTAAATATCACTTTATAAAAAGGTTGTGACTAGACTTACTGAAGAGCAACAATGTCAGTCTGAAGACTAAAGTGTGCCTGATCCAGGCCATGATACTTGTAATTACTTGCTATGCATCAGAGAGCTGGAGTAAAGATGATAGAAGAATCGATGCTTTTTTAAAATTAATTTTAATAAAACTTTACAGAGACTTAGGGTTTCCAGTTGTTCATTGTTACACTTTTCTCACTGCCCACCCCCTCCCCACCAATTCACTTTTCTCCTTGATCAGCAAAAGAAAAACTCTTTCCATTATTATGCAATCCCTGCCCCCAAGTCCAATGCACTGTGAAGCCTTCATTCTGGACTCCTGTCATGACAATAATATCTAATCATATATCCCTTTTAAACAGTTCTCTCCATCATCTGTTGCAATGCGGTATTCATCATTCCTCCCCTTTTCCTCTGTCTTCTCTCAACCCTGATGTCAGTCCTATTTTACAATAGTGGCCCTATGCAATATTTGTCCTTTTGTGACTGAGATATTTCACGAAGCATATTGTTCTCTAGGGTCATCCACTTAGCATAGTATTTCATAAATTCCCTGTTTTTCAGTGCTGCATAGTATTCCATTGTGTGAATAGACCAGAGCTTCTCTATCGAGTTGTGCTTGAAAAAACTGTTGAACTGTAATCCATGGCAGGGGATAATTTGTATAAAACTCAAAATGCATTGCATTCAAATCAGAACCAACTCATTCCTGATCCTCCCTCCAGAGGTGTGTGGAGG